>NW_015667273.1:654206-683873 GCF_001515625.1 Sinocyclocheilus rhinocerous
GTAGGTAATAGTAACTGAATGAGATTCAAAGGAGCTGTTGATACCCAAAGATGGTAAAGGATTACATTTCCAATCATTAGAGATAAGCAGACCAGTACCTCCACCTTTTCCAGTCAGACGAGGAGTGTGGGAAAATTGGAAATTATTGGAGAGTGCTGCAGGTGTAGCAGTGTCCTCTGGTTTGATCCAGGTCTCTGTCAGGACCATGAGATTTAGCTTTGAATGACTAATAATATAAGTAATGAAATCGGCTTTGTTTACAGCAGACTGGCAATTCCAGAGACCAATAGAAAAAGAAAGTAGTGTATTAGCAGACATAGGCAAAGTGTTCAGGTTGTTAGGATTGCACTGCCTATAGTGTGTGATGCGTGGTTTGCGAGTGGTAGTAGGGATATGGAAACACATAGTAAGAGTTGGTCATTAAAACTGAAACAGAAGTGAAGCAAGGTGTAGAAAAAGGATGAATCAAAGGCGATACTTATGTCCCTTGCTGGTGTCCCTGCCCGGTGGAGTCTTTACACTCTTCGGTCTTCACACGAGGGCTGCCGCGGTATACTAACCTTTTTTATACCCGTTTGACAAAACAGAAATTGAATTCAGCTGAACACACTTTACTGTTTATCACAACAAAGAGCTAAGCAGGGCGCACGACACTGACAAGGTATGCGATAGAGTACGAAACCAAACGCAACTTCAGCACGTCTCAACACAGTAAACAAAACAAGTGTTTCCTATCAACGACAACTGCGCTAAACACTAATGAGACAAATAGATACACTTACGATCTGCTTTTAACTTCCGTTGATTGACTGCTTCCCTCAAAGAGTATTTCTTTACACTGTCTTTTGCTAGCGCTTGAACACACTTTACTGTTTATCACAACAAAGGGCTTAGCAAGCGCACGACACTGACAAGGTATGCGATAGATATAATAATAATTCTACCAGCTATTAAAGGATTAGTTCACCCAAAAATTTAAATTTTGTCATCATTTATGCACCCTCATGTCATTCCAAACCTGTATAAGTTTCTTTCCTATGTTGAACATAAAAGAAGATATTTTGAAGATCTTTGAGAACCAAACAGTTGTTGGTCCCCCATTGACTTCCATAGTAGGGAAAGAAATACAATGGATGTCAATGGGGACCATCAACTGTTTGCTTACCAGCATTCTTCAAAATATATTTTATTTATGTTCAACATAAGAAAGAAACTAATACAGGTTTGGAACGACATTAGGGTGAGTAAATGATGACAATTTTTATTTTTGCGTGAACTATTCCTTTAAGTATGCACATACAGAATTTCAGTAAACAGGTATTTTCAAGTAAACCAGCTGTAAAGTTAAATCTGAATATTGAAATGAAATGCAAAAGTTATATTTACCCTATTGATCGAAGATATATGTTTTTTTTTTCTGTGTTGCACTGGCAGATGTAACAAATGTCTTGGATATTATATTGATACTTAGCAATGTGGATGCAGCATCATGCAAATGTTTTCGGTTACCAGTGCCACTGAAAAATGCTCTATTCACAGTCAGCCATAAATTATTTATTCCATGAGCAAAAGTGTCCTATAACAGGTATAGCAAAGGTATAGCAAAAGTGTCCTATAATTTGTATTTGGCTGGTCATGTGACCACAATATAGCAGACCCCATGAGGCAGCTCAGCTCAATGTAAAATAAAGCAGCTTTTATTAGACTACTGATATGACTGGAGATATATGTTAAGACTTTTTGTCATTCTATGTTGTGTATGTGGATGTGTTTTGTAGGTCAGAGATATGGGCCAAGAGCCATGTGGGAGAATCTCATTCCTCAGAGAACCTAAAATCGCAAAAGGCCTACCACAGACTGCAATCTGCAACCTTAACTTTTCACTGCCAACACACAGGAAGGTAAGAACAGACAAAAACATGATTGTGTGATATTTTCTCTAGTGTTATCTGGAGTCTATTAAACATTAAACATGTCACAGAGCTATTTGTGTTGCTGCTTTAGCTGTAACTTTGTTTTGCCTTTCTTTTTGTCTTGCTCTCTTTTAATCTCTCTGCATCTGTATTTGTTATCTTTTCTATTCCTTTACTGTCCTCTTTCCACTCTTTTTCTCCTCTCTTTCCAATACCATCTTCACCTACTCACCATCCTCGGCTGCTGCTGCTCCATTATGTATTGCTGCAATGCACCGTGGGAAATTTTAGGAAATGGAGTCGGATCCTGATGATGAGGTACTTATTTCATAACTTGTCCACCTTTGCCTTTAATGTGGTGCTTATGTGATCATTCGCTTATTTATGTGATTGGTCAAAAGCTTTTGTACCAGCTCCTGTCATTGGTCAGGCAAGTGCATGACTTCTTTTTGTGTTTATGAGTATATTTAAAGCGTTGTGTTATTTTGTGGCTTGGTGGAAACATTTTTCACATATCTCTTTTGCAGATTTAAGTTTTATTTAATTTTATTTCAAAGTTAAGCAATTAGGCAGATTCACTGGAAAATACTAACCTTTCACATTGTTAGCAAATGGGCTGTGCTTGTCTAGTTGACCCTCTCTCAGGAGACCACATTTCAAAGTAAAATGAAGCATAACATTCCTTACAGAAACTGATGCAATTGAAATATTTTACTGATATCCTAAATTAAGTTCACCACATGAATTAATTTCTTTAAAAGATGCACTGAAAAAATCTGGACGAACATAGATACAGTGCTTTCAAAACAATCAAAAGGAAGTTGTAGTAGTTAGCCATTTAAAAGATCATTGCACTACGATTTTTGTCACTTTGTTCTTACATAGGATTTTTACTTTTGTGTTATTGCAGAATGACAAAGATCGACGACATACCTTTGCTTCATTAGCATTGCGAAAGCGCTACAGCTATCTGGCCGATCCAGCATCCAGTGAGTCCTACATTTTCTTTATTCTTGAAACATCAGCATGACATAATCACACAGTCGAAGCTTCATACGTACACAGGCATCTGATACTGGCGTATATGAAGTCACAATAATCTCATATCTCACCATTTTCAAAAACAGAACTGCCGGTATATGTCTGTGTACATAAGTCATAAACAATTTCATTTGTTTGCTTGCTTTTTTGCCTTCTCTGTTTTTCTTTTGTCATGTGTATTGTTTTTTGTTCCATTGTTTCACATTTCATATGATTTGCTACCACATTGTCTATACAGGTTTTGTATTGCTTGATGTGTTTTTAAATAAACTTATCATTATTATTTGTTATTTGTTGTTGTTATTTGTTTAATTTTCAAAATAATTTGCTTGCTTTGTAGACATTTCTTATAATTGCTCATGATGAAAAACTGTGGACTCAATATCAAAACTCAGTACTTGCTTCCTTCTTCATTTATTAAAATGTTATGCCTTATAATTGGCCAGTTTATCTGCTTGTTGCCATTTGAGGGTAAAGGAAAGTAGGTTGTGACAATACCAAAATGTCAGTAGTCAATACCAGTATTAGTGAAATTTTGTTATTTCAAAACCACATCTAGAACTAATAGGCTATTGAACATACTTATTTAATTAAAAAGGTAAATTATTAAGGTAAATATTAATGATAAATTAAAATAATAGCATATAGTCTTCAAGTTTCTTAACTAAACATTATATATATTCCATAAATGGGACTGTCATTCAAAAATTAGCTGTACAATTTTTTTCCCTGTAGGCCTAACTTGGTGTTTATGTTCGATTGTAGATTGTTTATTAAATGTATTAAAGTTGCCCAGCTGTGATCGGTGAGTGTTTTTTCCTTACCATTTTGTTTGTTTAATATTGATGATATAATAAATAGTGGCAGGTCTATTAGGCTGCATTTACACTGCAAAACCTAATGCACAGATCTATTTTGACAGGAATCTTATTGACTCAATATAAATTCACTCTGTACTCAGTACTACCAATACTGTAGGATTTCATACCTAAACACCGGTACTTATGACCTCCCTAAGCAGAAATTAATAGACAATTAAAACTTTTTTAATCATTTTATATTTGAACATATTTTCAGAACATTTTGAGCTTCTTGGCTTATTTAAGTGGCTGATATTTTTCCCATTATTTTGCATCTCCACCCATGTGCCACAGGCATAAGTTATGTTTTGTTTTTTTATTTGTTTCACTTTTCATTGTCAAAAGCCTCTACAGTTTCAGCATTTCCACTGCTGTTTGTTTTTGGATTTATCCCCTGACTAAATCTTTCTTGTTTCTCTTTTCTCTCTTATTTAACTATTTCCGTTTAATTTGTTTATTAATTTGATTATGCTAGAAACAGCTGAAAGAGGCCATAACACCACTCCAAAAACCACGCCGCAGCCTTCTGGCTACGCTTACAAGCCTGTCTTTACGACGCGCTCCTACCAGGCCTGGGCGACAAGCTCCCCCGTCAACGTCCCCAGCCAGACCAAGTCTGGATTTGGCTCCCTCTCCAGCTCCTCATCCAACACCCCCTCAGCCTCCCCACTGAGATCGGTGTGGTCTGTGAACTCTGCTTCTCCTATCAAATCCATTATTGGAGGTTCACCAGCGTCTTCCATCAAATCTGCCAGTGACGTTGCATCACCTATTCGATCCTACAGAACTATCTCCTCACCAATAAAAACTGTAGTTCAAGGTGCCCAGTATCCAGTCCAAGCCTCCCCCACCCTTCTGTCCTCTCCAGGCAAGAGTGCCCCTGATCCAGTTTCACTTAAAGGCCTCACAGGGCTCTCAGCCAGGACATCTCCTGTACCATCTGGCGGAACCTTGCTGGAAAGATCCTCCATTGCTATGACTCCTCCAGCCTCACCTAAGTCCTCACTAAACATGTACAGCTCAAGTTTGCCATATAAGTCTGTCATAACCTCAAACCCTCCAGCAACCTGCTCCCCCATTAAAACTGTCCCAGGCTTCTCCTCTATCAGAGCCAGCACTGATGCCTCTGCCAGAGGATTTCTGTCATCCCTCTCCTCACCATTGAAATCTGGCTCAGCCACTACAACCGCTGCGCTGATCAATGGGACGGTTTCCCCAACCAAATATCGCTCCTCCTCCCCAACAACCCATCTTACCAGCACTCTGCAGGAAAGAATTCAAGCCACAACAAATGCAGCAACAACAAGTGTAAACGCTGCATTTGATGAAGTGGAAAAAACTTTTAATTCCTGCTCTGCTGGCTATGGCACACTAAAGTCAGTGTCCTCCACTCCCTCATCCTCTTACCAGTCTATCCGTTCCTCTGCATCCAGCTCACTGTATGCCTCCCTCAGATCCCCTCAAAATTCTACCACATCTGTAACTTCCAGCACTATTACAGTCCCTGTCTATTCCGTCATAAATGTCTTACCAGAACACCAGTTTAAAAAGCTCCCTGAAGTCTCCATGTCAACAGCTGCTCTCCTGTCCCCCAGAAAGGCCATGCCCCAAGAGGTTAATGCCCAGACTCAGTCCTCTTTTGCCAGAACTCTGTCTCCTGTCAAAACTCCAATGCACATGTCCCCAGGAACAATAAAAGCTGCTACCTCTTCATCCTCTCTGTCCAACAGCCAGGAGATACTAAAAGATGTGGCTGAAATGAAGGAGGACTTGATCAGAATGTCTGCAATTTTGCAAACTGATACAAATTCAAGCTCCAAAGGTTATCATTCTGACTCTAAGAAACATAAAGTTGAAGATGAGGAGCCTTTCAAGATTGTAGAGAAGGTCAAACAGGACCTTGTCAAAGTCAGTGAAATTCTTAGCAAGGATGTTTTGAGAGAGAGTAAAGCAAATATTAAAACCACCAAAAAAGAATATGTCCTAGAGGATGACATAGATGATAATCCACAAAATGAATGGAGATGCCCACCTCGATATGAAACATTAGCTCCTCAAGTCAAAACAAAACCAGTATCTGAGAGAGATTTTAACCTTGCTAAAGTTGTTGATTACCTAACCAACGACATTGGCACAAGTTCTCTTTCTAAAATAGCAGAGGCTAAACAAAGAACTGATGAAGCAAGGAGAGAAGGAGAGGAGAAACAAAAACGTGTCCTGAAACCAGCAAAGGCATTACAGGAGCACAAGCTCAAAATGCCTCCAAACAATATGCGCCCTTCACCTTCAGAAAAAGAACTATCAAAGCTTGCCGATGCATTGTTTGGCCCTGAAATAGCACTAGACTCTCCTGATGACATCTCCCATGACCAAGACAAAAGTCCACTATCAGACAGTGGGTTTGAAACTCGCAGTGAGAGAACTCCCTCTGCCCCCCAAAGTGCAGAAGGAATGGGGCCCAAAGGCCTCTTTCAGGAAATACCTCCTGTCATCACTGAAACACGAACTGAGGTTGTTCATGTCATAAGGAGCTATGAGCCTCAAGAGGATCCTAAGGAGCCAGCATTGGAAGATGCTAGAATGACAAAGCCTCCACTGCGATGTGCAGACACTGAGCCCCGATCACCTGGTGGGTTCATCAAAGAAAGAGTTAAAGCTTACCAAGCCAGAGTCAATGCAGAGGATGATGTGATGAGCAAAGGTTTGCGGGTCAAAGAGGAAACTCACATAACAACAACTACAAGAATGGTATACCACAAACCCCCCATTAAAGAAGTTGCATCTGAGAGGATGGAGGAGACCATGTCTGTACGAGACATAATGAAGGCCTTCCAATCTGGCAAGGATCCATCTAGAGAGTTAACAGGCCTGTTTGAGCACAAAAGCAGCAGTGAAGGGGCAGATCCATCTGTTAGGCCTCTAGACCCAATGCCCAAAGTCGAGCGCATCATTGAGGTTCACATCGAGAAAGGCAACAAAGCTGAACCAACGGAAGTAATTATCAGAGAAACAAAAAATCACCCTGAGAAGGAAATGTACATATATCAGGGCAAAAGTGGCATGAAAGAACTGCAAAACAGAATGGGCAGTGAGCAACATGACAGCATAGAACCTGAAAAATCTCTTCCTTGTTATCTGGACTCCAGAATACACATGCCTGTCTCTGTGGAGGATGATAAAACCTTGAAACTGCTTAGTCAGCAGTCAGTGGAGTACCATGATGATGAATCATCTGAAACGAGGGGAGAATCGTACAAATTTGCAGAGAAAATGCTCCTGTCAGATAAATTTGACTCTTCCCATTCAGACTCAGATGAATCTGTGATTGACAGGTCTCAATACTATGGTGAGGGAACACAAGGTGGCTCAATTAGAGAATTCATGCTAAAGCCTGATAGGTCAGGTAGATCATCAGAAGATGACAATTATGACAAACTCACTTTACTGCAGTATGCTTCTGATCCTGATAGTCCAAAAAAGTCTATTTGGATGAGAGTTTCTGAGGACGGGCAGAGTAAAAGCAGAGAGAATCACAAATATGAGGACAGAGTAGACAGAACTGTCAAAGAGGCTGAGGAAAAACTTAGTGAAGTTTCACAATTCTTTCGTGATAAAACTGAAAAACTGAATGACGAGCTTCAGTCCCCTGAAAAGAAGCATTGCAGACAAGATGCAAGGGAGACTCGTTCTGGGCCCAGCTCAACACGTAGTAGCCCAGAGAGGTCAGTGCACAGGACTGGAGGTACTGCAGAGGACTGGAGTAGAGACAGGTTTAGGGATAAGTATGATTCCCATGACAGAAAATGTGCCAGTCTACCAAGCAGTCCTGAAAGACGAGTCTTGCTTCGATACAATGATGACCCGAAAAAGGGAGACAGCTCATCTGCAAGCAGTGCAAGTGAATCGTCGAAATATTTCCAGCCTTCAACATCTAAGGTTAGCTCAGTAAGGATGAAATTTGAATCAGAGGCCCAGAAACAAGATAAAGGTCCACAATGGGGACAAACTTCAGGATCCCCAGTGAGGAAGCTGCAGGAAAGTAAGCTGCCTGTTTATCAAGTTTTTGCAGGAGGTAATCTCCCAAAGTCAACAGAGTCTTCAGAAAGTGAGAGAAGTCCTAAAAAAGATAGTGAGGTTGGGCAAAGTTACAATGTTCGTAAGGCTCAAGCATATGCCCAAAATCAGCACAGTGAAAGACAGAGAAATAGGTCAGATAACTCTTCACCAAAACATCACCAAAATGTTTACAGTAAGGAGCAAATTGCCAATGAAGAGAGGAAAATATACAAAACATGGGAAAACCATGGCAATGGGCAACTGAAAGGCCAAAAGACAAAGCTTACACATACTCTAGTGCATGATAGGCAAAAAGACGACTCTCAGAATGAGCAGCACTCATTGAGAGATAGAAACACTACGAAAGAAGAAACAACTAAAAAGATAATTTACACAGAGCTTGTAATTCGAGAAGACCCTAGTAATGCTGAAAAATGCAATGGTGCTCTAAAAAAAAACTCGGAATCACAAATTCCTGTTAGGGTTTCATCTAGTTTTATAGACCACCATCAAAGTAGTACTTTAAAGTTAGATTCCTCCATTAAATCTGAAAGAACAGGGTCTCACATAGCCAGAAATACACAGCACCCTAATTCCGGTGCTAGCAAATCACCTAGTGATGTGTCATCTGTAGTGAACTCAGATTCTAGCAGGCAGATTGTTAATATAGTCTGTAATGGTGTGGATGATAACCAAGTTGAGTATATTGAAAAAGTGACCCCAGGTGTCACTGCGGACATTAAACCTCTTCCTGTGTATGTCAGCATTCAAGTAGGTAAACAGTATGAGAAGGAAACTGCTACTGGACAGTTAAACACTTACAAAAAAGTTGTAAGCCATGAGAGCAGGACAGTACATGAAACACGAGGAGCGTTTTATTCTGTCAAACAGAAACAGCCGCCATCTCCACAGGGAAGCCCTGAAGATGACACGTTAGAGCAGGTTACATTTATGGACAGTTCAGGGAAGAGTCTGGTAACTCCTGAGACGCCTACCTCGGAGGAGGTCAGCTACGACCTGAACTCCAGAGCTCTTGAGCCTGTCATCGGTTCCATGGCTGGCATGCCTAGCCCAATCCCAGAGGAGTCAGAGGAAGAGGAGCAGCCAAAGACCTTCATTTTCAGAGAAGTATCAGCAGAGAAAGCCAAGTCTGCCACTCAAACATCAGAGCCTTCAAAAAGAAAACAAGACTCAAATGGGAAAAGGTCAAAAGACAAACGCATAGCTTACATCGAGTTCCCACCACCACCACCTTTAGAAACTGAACATGCTGACCCTGAAAAGAGGGTGTCATGTCCTTCCTCAAAAGCAGAAACAGAGATGATAGAGGTGAACCTTCAAGAGGAACATGACAGACATCTCCTTGCAGAGCCAGTAATCAGAGTCCAGCCTCCTTCCCCTCTTCCACCTGGAGCTGACAACAGTGACTCTAGTGATGATGAATCTGTTTTTCAGCCTGCCCCCCTTAAGAAGTACACCTTCAAAATGGCTGAGGAGTGTGAGAAATGTGTTAAGCCTAGGAAACCAGAGAGAAACGGCTCACACCACAAGGAGTCAGGTATCAATGGCATTGTCAAAGGAGAAGAGGTAGAATGTGAACAGAATGGAAATGATCAGTCTATCACTGATTGCTCAATAGCAACAACTGCTGAATTTTCCCATGATACAGATGCCACTGAGATAGATTCTCTTGATGGGTATGACCTACAAGATGAGGACGATGGACTGAGTGACCCTAAAACATCCAGCCTGTCGAATGAGGGAAAAGCAGGAGATCGGTCTTTCAGCCAGAGCAAACTTGAAGTGATTGAAGAGGAGAGCACACCAAATGAGGAAACTGGGGAAAAGGCAAAAACAAAAAGGCCATCTGGGAAAAAATCAGACAATGGGAAAGAGGATAAAATCTATTCTTTGGAGGGAAGACACCCAGATAGACAAGGTTTTGCAGACAATTATTTAAAGTACCAACTAGAGGAGGACATAAACAGTACCTTTAAAACTGTGGCTACTAAAGGCTTGGATTTTGATCCATGGTCTGGTAAAGTGGGAGAGGAGGGAGCTTTTGATGCTAAGAACAAAGATGAAGATCCGAAGCCCTGTTCTTTGTCAGTGGAAGACAAATCACAAGCAACCACGCCGGATACCACTCCAGCAAGAACCCCAACAGATGAGAGCACCCCAACTAGTGAGCCCAACCCTTTCCCCTTCCATGAGGGCAAGATGTTTGAGATGACCCGCAGTGGTGCTATTGACATGAGCAAGAGGGACTTTGTTGAAGAGAGACTCCAGTTTTTCCAGATTGGTGAGCATACATCAGATGGGCAGTCAGGGGACAAGGGGAAAGGGGGCAGGAATGCGGGGGTAGTCGCCTCTCACTCAAAGGCAGGGGAAAGAGCTGTAGAGGGGAAGGTAGAGGCAACCACAGATTTAACACCATCCAGAGGCAGCACAGTGCAAGGCAGTGCTGACTGCCTGGACCCACCTCCATTCGCTGACACCACCTCATGCACTGTCACAGCCTCCAAAGTCGACCCCAAATTACGCACCCCCATTAAGATGGGCATCGCAGCTTCCATTACTGTAAAGAAAGACACTGGCTCAGCTGAACTGACTGATGTTAAAACTGAGTCCTCAGACAGTCAGATGCCGGAATACATTAGCTTGGAGTCTCAATTAGCTGAAAGTCACTTTGATAGCAGGCGCACTAACTCTTCCCCGACTGGCAGAAAAGATTACCCATCAGAAAACTACAATAACAACAATAATTTAGAGTCCTCCAATGTGCAGGCCAACTACATCCAGTGTGGTAGTGTAGTGTTCAATTTGCAGTCATCTTCTGAACCCACCTTACAGAAAGCTAGTAGAATAGAAGCTCAGTTCTGTAGGGAGTCTTTGGAGAAAGCAGAGAAAGCCAGTACTGAGAGTCCTCAGACTAAAGTAGTCTCAGAAATTAGGCAGCCTAAGTCTAGGCTCCCAGTCAAGGCAGCAGGGTTCAGTTTTAACACACTCAGTTCAGGGAAGCAGAAGCCTAAACAGGTTGTGAGGCCAGAGGCAAGGAAAGTGGATCCTGCATCCATAATGCCTGAGCCCAAGTCTAGAATACCTGTCAAGGACATCAAAAGAAATGGTGCAGCTAACTCAGCTGTCACAGCTCAAGTAGTTCCAAGGTCAAGTAAGCTCCCAGAGTCAGAGAGATCAGTCAGACCAGTGGTTCTCTCTAGGCTGCCTTTCAAAGACAGGTCATGTGGTGCTTCCGAGGCAGGTAGAGGCAACTTTAGCGAGGTGTGTAGGCAGTCAATTGAGTTCTTAAAGAATGTTAGCGGAGAAGCAATAAAGGTGGCCGAACGACTTTCAGACGAGGAGAAACAGACACAGGGAGAGCAGTCGCAATCGGAGGAGGACAGCAGCACATCACGAAGCACCTCACTATCGGACCCCTCTCAGTCCCAGCCCTCCCTCTCCGCTGGCTCCTCCCGAGGGGTCACACCCTCCAGGACAAAGGTCACAAGGGCGGCGGGCAGTGAGAGGAGGAGGAGTAAGCGGACTGGAGGAGGGAAGGAGGGCAGTAAGAACGAAGGGGCTCGCAGGTCGCCCCCCGTCGCGGAGATCAAGCCTAGTTTGTAAAACTTTATTGAAAACTTTACTTGATCCTTAGTTGCATGAGCCGTTGTGACTGACTGGATTGCCTGTGGCGTGAACAATAGCTGTCATTCTTGTCATTCTCTCATCACTGTGCTGTGTGACTGTACCGTACTGTATCTGTCCCTGTCAGAACTCCCCGTCTCTCTCCCCTACCTTCCACAGATAATTTATCCTAATAATGAGGGGTGGGGCACTGAGCAGTCTATCTGTGCTGGGTTGGTTAAAGGAACGTTGTTGAGGAATATATATCTGCTTCAGTGTTTGTGAACTTTGTTAGAAAAATTGTACAGTACTATGTTGTCTGCATGGCTCATCTCAACAAAGTCTCTTTTTTGTTAATGTTTTGTTTTCATTTTTTATACCGTTGTATAAACTCATAGTTATTGCCTGCATAGATTCTGTTGAAAATTTGTTTCACGTACACAATCAGAGCACCAGCTGTGTAGCTGAAACATTGTAGTTCACTGTCTGTCTGTTCTTCCTTTTCTAGCCAAACACAGACAGTACTATTCGAAAAACATCCAACAACAAGTTTTTCTTTTCCTTTTAATAGCTTCTGTAGGAGAAAAATCTTGTTAATTTTTCCTTGTTTTGGCCAGAAAAGGAAGTCACCTGGATTCTTCATTTGAAAAGAATGAGTAGCACGTTTGTAATGTTTTTGTTCTGTATGTCATGACAGGTCCACAGAGTCCCTGTGAGAGAACAGACCTTCGCATGGCCATCGTTGCTGATCACCTGGGACTGAGCTGGACAGGTTAAGACTCACTTTGCCCCATATGACTGACAAATTTAGAGGTTACATTTTACTTGCCAGGAACTAATTGTTTACTACTGACCTTCTGAAACCTAAAATATTGAAATAGGAAGCAAATTATAATTTGATCGCTAATAATCAATGGCAAACAATCCTCAAAACAGCATGCCACATGTGCCCTCTTGTGCCTGTGCTTGGTATTGCAGCGCAGAACTGGATTAATTTTTTTAAATAAAGAATTTTTTATTTAAATTCAGTTAAATTCATAATTCTTCACATGTGACAACACACTATGAAAGACTCACTGTATTTTCCCAAATATCTGATTCTGATTAGATTTTTAAATGTTTACTTAACTCAGAAACAGGAATTCTTAAACTCAGAACGCAGCAAATGATGGAAGGTTTAAAAATGTTGTAGCATTTTTCATTTTAATTGTCTTTACATCTGTCTTCCTTTACTAGCTGACTGCGCAGAGATGATGCTAGTTATAGCATGATGTGTTTTTCTGTTTTATAGAGCTGGCTCGCGAGATGAATTTTTCTGTTGATGAGATAAACCACATCCGCACAGAGAACCCAAACTCTCTCACAGCCCAGAGCTTTATGCTCCTTAAGAAGTGGGTCAGTCGGGATGGGGAAAACGCCACAAGTGAGAGTCATTTTCTATCCATCTTTCTTTTTTTATTAATATCTTTCTTTTTCTGTATTACATATACTGTGATGTTATAATATCTACCTAAAGCAAATAAATGTAAGTCACTTTTATTTATGTTTTCTTAGCGGATGCACTGACAGCTGTCCTGACAAAAGTGAACCGGATGGATATTGTGACTCTGCTGGAAGGGCCCATATTTGACTATGGTAACATTTCAGGCACCAGAAGTTTTGCAGATGATAGCGCTGTGTGCCAGGAAAAGGCGGATGGTAAAGTTTAGCCCCATCTAGCTGGTTACCCTTTTCCCTTCCTCCCAACACCATATGCATGGACCTGGTTTGAACATGCATGTATATGGTCATGTGACGTGAAGCAATCACAGCATGATGCTTTGCCTCAACAAGTGTAGGAAGGGCCACTTGACAAAATTTTCCTGTTACACATGTACACACTTTTCTTTTGGTTTTAATGAAGGCCCTGCAGTATATTGCCAGTGGAACATGAAACAAACACTGTTCTCTGCCATGAAATTAATTCTATTATTGAAAGGTCAGAAAAGAGTTATTTCTAAGCAGAATGCATGTTATTATCAGCTGTATCCTGATGAAGCTCTTTTGATATTAGTTGGTAGGAGTGTTACAGGCCAGCTGTTGTTTTACATAGCGGACCAGAGCGCATGGCCTCAGCTAAAAGACTCAGCTGTCCTCTGCCTCTCAAGCTGTCAATCTGCTTCCTCCTCCATCTATCCTTCTCTCCTCTCCTCCCCTGCACTAGAGCAAGGGATAAAAAGAGAGAGGGGGAAAAAGAAGAGAAAGAAGGAGATCATCTTTCTCTCCATAGTCTCCTCCTCCTTACAGTCTCCTGTGCCTCCCTCTGTCAGATGCAAAATGAATTGTCCTCTCCTCTCCTCCAGTACAATCCCTCATTTCCCCTCCCAGACCCTAGAACCTCATTCTTCTCATTAATACAGCCATTGTCTTGTCTTTCTAACTTGCATGTTCTTTTGTGTGTGTATGTGTGTGTGTATGTGTGTTTTTTCCCCAATACTCCACCACAACACCTCATACAACTGCATCCTGATGTGGCCCAAGACTCACTATCCAGTTCTCTATCGTCATCTACTCCTCTTAAGTCTTTCTTCTCTCTCTCTTCTCTCTCTCCTTCTCCTGCTCTCAGCCTGTCATCTCCTATTTCCGCACGTAGAATTTGTCTCTCTCCCTCACCCTGCCCTTCTTCTCTTCCTTCTTTCTCTCCCTGTGCATCACATTCCCTGAGTCCTGCCTCCTTCTCCCCACCGCCCTCACCGTTGCCCCCTTGTGCATGCTGTCATTGCCCCTACATGCCCCCAGGACCGCCCCTCATCACTCCATCCCTCTGTCTCAACTCCTCTACTATTGAGCGCTTCATCTGAACAGACATCATTATCCTCATTTTTATTTAGCCAGATTTTGAGTCTTCCCATACTAGTAGCAGCACACATCTCGACTATGACTGTAAAATTAAGACTGCTTCTTATTTGCACTTATGCAACATTTGTAATGGTGTCTAACTAACCAACTAAAGTGACCCTTTAGATTAGACAACACTATTCACTATTAACTAGGTGCATATTACTAGCATATTGGCTGTTTATTAGTACGTGTAAAGCACATATTAATGCCTTATTCTGCATGACCATATTCTAGATCCCTGAACCCTATCCAATACCTAAACATAACGACTACAACAACTGCCTTACGTACAATCAATAAGGAGTAATTAGGAGTTTATTGAAGGAAAACTCTTAGTTAAAAGTGAATGTGCTCCCAAATCTAAAGTGTTACTCCACTTTATTATTATAGACCCAAATGTTAACTCTAATGTAGCACATTTGTTTTTTAAGTTAAAGTTAGACATGAACACACACAGCTCTTTGACTATGGAGAGATCACACATAGATATACACTATCGTTCAAATGTTTGGGGTTGGTAAGAATTTTTTATGTTTTTGAAAGAAGTCTTTTACGCTCACCAAGGCTGCATTATTTGTTTAAAAATACAGCAAAGCCGTAATATTATTAAAATATTCTAATTTAAAATAACTGTTTTCTATTTTAATATATTTAAAATGTATTTATTCCTGTGATGGCAAAGCTGAATTTGCACCTCCCATTACTCCAGTCTCCAGCGTCACATGATCCTTTAGAAATCATTCTAATATGCTGATTTGGTGCTCAAGACACATTTTTGTGGTAACCATTGTTCATTGATGAATAGTCACTTTTGATCAATTTAATGCATCCTTGCTGAACAACAGTATTAATTTCTTCAAAAAATCATACTGACCCCAAACTTTTCACAATCTCTGTTTTTGGAGATCTGAATCTGTTCCATTGTCATTGTGTATTAACTGTGTTTGTTGGTCTGTATGTCTGCTGAATCTCTGGGAAATATTGTCAAATACTGTGCTTTTGCTCTTCAGGGTGGGATTAGGTGATTGTTAAAAAAATAGTTTACCCAGAAATGAAATTGGCATTTACTCACCCTCATGTTGTTTCAAATAAATAAATAATACACTAACAAAATACAGCTTAGAAACTACATGAGGGTGAGTAAACTTTCATGACAGAACTTTAATTTTGGGGTAAACTGTTCCTTTAAGCATGTATATGTGTGTGCTTGTTTGTGTGTGATTGTAATTGTGCCCTGTCATGTCCATCCATTTGTATGTGTATCATCTCACCCAGGTTTCCACAACATCCTGGCTCAACTGCAGTCAACTACCAACCCCACCCCCACCACACCCCCTATCTGCCCCTCTATGTCTGATGACATCGAACCCATCTTAGATCTGCCCCTTGACCCTCCCCCATATTGCCCCTCCTGGGGACTAGAGCGGTACAATGAGGACGAGTCTGTCAGAATCACCCCAACCAGACCCTGCGACCTGCCCCTGTCCAAACCTGTAAACCAGCATCACGCACTCTCTGAAACAACTGCCGAAATACACACACACATACTCTCCCCTGATTCTCAGCTCCCTTCTGACAACCCCAAACTCACAACACAACTCTCAGCTGTCACATGTGACCCTGACTCACACCTTACCCCTGAGTTTTCTCCCCTAGACCATGATGAACCTCCTCTAAACCCCTCGGTTTGCTCTGTACCACTCCAGTCTGTCCAAAAAACAGACCCACCCACGATCAGGATCGAACAGGACCACCTTATACAGGGGAACCAGGGGTCTCAACAAAAGGAACAGAGAGAAGAAAATGAGGAGAAAAAGTCTTTTCACTCCCAACAGAAAACGTCTCCTCCGGTGGAACAGACAGACCTAACACACAAGGAAAAAGAAGAGCGTCCCTCATCATCATTACTACCATCACCATTAAAAGAACCAAACGTTAACATGAGGGGACAAGAGAGAGTGATTCTGAAAGAGGTCAAAGATCATGATGAGTCCCCTTTGCGACCCTGGGCAGAGGTCCTGAGGGAGTCTGGCTCAGGAGTAGAGGAGGAGGAGGAGGAGGAGGAGGAGGAAGTCGAGAAAAGACAGGAGCGACCAGAGGTGTCAGGAGGCCACGTCGGAGAGAGGGAGAGGGAAGTGAATGAGGAGATGACTAAGGAGAAAGTGAGAGAGGTAGTGAGAGGTGTTGAACAAATTGAGTCTGAGTTGTGCTTGCTCTCCACAGGCTGGCTCACTGAGACATCGAACACAGAGCCGCCCGCTTCAGGGCGGAGTCACGGGTCAGACTACATGGACCGACAGGACAACAGGTACTGTACATAGTTACAATTATTATGCTGACATTACCCACATTTAATCATATCATAAGAAATTAAACTTGAAATGTGTTTTAAGTATTAGAAGACATACTGTAAATTTAAAGCATGCCCCCCTTTACCAGAAAGACCATCTATAGAAACTAAGCTGCTACTACAGCTGAAATCTTTGGGTTTGTAAAGTCAGAAACTCATAAAACATATTAAATATGTAAACAGAATTATTGTTGCATTTCATTTTGATATTGTTACAGCTGATGTTTCAAACTTGTATAAATGCTTGTAAATTAACATCCTTTTGAAATGCGCTACCATTAAAATATTTGGGGTTAGCATGATTTTTTTTAAACAAAATTTGTACTTTTATTAAGTAAGGATGCATTAAAATAATTTTTTGGTCTATTTATCAACGAATCCTTAAAATATGTGAATCACAGTTTCTATAAAATTATTAAGCGGCACAGCTGTTTTCAACATTGATAATAATAAATGTTTCTTGAGCACCAGATTTGCATATTAGAATGTTTTTTAAAGGATCATATGACACTGAAGATTGGAGTAATTCACATTTCACAATATTACTGTGTTTTACTGTATTTTTGATCAAATTAATTCCGGTGAGCATAAGAGACTTCTTTCAACAACATTAAAAAAATCAGTAACACTTTATTTTAAGTTGTCCTTGTTACACATGTTACATGTACTTACTATTATAATAACAATAAATTACGCATAATTACATGCAAGTAACCCTAAGCCAAATCCTAATCCTAACCCTAACCATATAGTAAGTACATGTTGTTAATTAATATTACTCAGAACTTAAATGTATAATTACACTGTAACAAGGACCCATTCAAATAAAGTGTAACCAAAAAATCGTACCGACCCCAAACTTTTGAACGATAGTGTATTAAAAAAGAAAAATTATGTTGGTGCACTGCCTACTAGGCTATCAGCGCCGACATACTTTTTCATTTTATATACACTGTTGTTCAAAAGTTTGGGGTCAGTAAGTTTTTTTAATGTTAGAAGTGATGAAAGAAGTCTCTTATAACACCATTGCGTTGCGGGTGTCCCGAGTTCGAGTCTTGGCTCGAGGACCTTTCCCAATCCCACCCCCCTCTCTCTCTAACTTCGCTTCCTGTCTACTCTACACTATCTTATCTTAATAAAGGCAAAATGGCAAAAAAAAAAAAAAAGTGCAACATTATACAGGTTTGCCAGAATGCATGGTTTTGTTTTTAAAGGGGTCGCGATTTGCAAAGATTCATTACAAAACATACTCACTTCTTCTGTAGATGAGGCTGGATCATGAATGATTCGCGCGAACATAGACGCATATGTAGATTTATGTAGATCGGGGGCACATTCCCTTCAGAAACAAATGAAATCCACTGCGAGTTCAGCGGCTCAGATGTCGGGAGTAAATGACGACTGCTATGTTCATTATTACATCCAACAACAAAACACCTCAATCGCTTAGGAGTCATTCTTGTCTACATCTGCTCCAGCGGTGAAACAGTGGTGGACTGATGACAGCTCACTCAGGGTGGGTCTGTAAGACACCAGTCCAGTCTGTGCTGAAACGCTACTGTCAATCAAACTATCGTGGGAGGGGCCTGTCTGTGTGACGTCACACAGACAGGCATCTGAGATCGGCTCGATTTGAGAAAGGGGAAAACATTTAACCAGATTAAAAAAAAAACACTGGGTGTATTTTTATCATTATAGGGTGGTTGTGTACACACACAACACACATTTCAGTGTGTGTGTGCCAACACACATTTCAGTTCAAACAACTTGTAAAAGTGCATGTAGCATCCTATGACCCATTTAATACATTCTCTCCTAGCATCATTTGAGTGTACTTGTTCCTAATTAGCTAAATGGTTACATTTCAATCCCTTGCAGTCAAAAGAACTCCAGTGACTCCATGACATCATCAGCCAGAGTGGATTCAGGAAAACCTCGACAAAATGGCGAGCACTCCGATACTATGCCCCGCAGCTCAGCGTCTCAGGAATCAGCCAATGGTGTGAAGGCAGGTGCGGGCAAGCAAGAAGGAGCTCTGATCGCTGAACACAAAGTCCAGGTGAGATAATCGCTAGAATACTAGCATAGAATAACTGATTAGATAATGCTGCTACTTCCAGTTTAAAAACATCTCTTCTGCTCTCCTTGCCTCAGCTCATATCATGACACTCTTAGCTTTTTTCAGTGAAATAATTTGCATCCTAATACAGTTTACCTACTCCAGAGGAAAAAAACGCTGATGACCATTTACACTAATTAAATGAGAGAACTGAAATCACACACACATTTTAAGAAGTATTTTATATGCATCCATTAGCAGCGGTTATCATCAGAGACCAGCCTGGACGAAGAGCGTACCGTCACCACCAAAGTGTTTCGTAGACGTCTCATTCTCAAGGTATCTGCCTGCTAAACTGCAGGGTGGTCAGGTTAAGATCTGATTTTGGTGTAGCTGGTGGACTGAATCTAAATCATTTGATCAGAAACACAGTGTGATCTGATTACATGTTTTTACGTCACTTGGTTCTTGCTGTGTACTGTTACCATTTCCTTGTGCTTACAGGTGCTTGGTTTTGGGTTATTATGCATTGCTTGTGTGATAGATACACGTGCACATAGAGGAGTGTGTTTCTACTAATGTTTGTATGATTTCTAAAGGTGGTGATGATGGGCATGAAGGCATGTTGGTTCATATTTAAAGTTCCAGCTTTGCTTGCAGGTTCACATGACTGCTCTGGGTGTGTGGAAATGCGCTTGTAGGTGTGGTGTGCTGCTTTTGAAGGTGGTGTCCTGGATCTGTTGTGTTTGCATATTGAACTAAGTGCTATCTTGCTTTAGGGAGAGGAGGCACGCAACATTCCTGGCGAGTCAGTTTCAGAGGAACAGTTTATTGATGAAGATGGAAACATCATCACCAGAAAAGTAACTCCATTGTTCCCTTTGTTTTCTTTTTCTCTTACTCTTTTATCTGTTTCTGATTTTACGACATATTTTACTTCCTTAGGTTGCTTGTAGTTTTGTAGCTTTGCCTTTTCAGAGCTGATTTAGGGACAAAAGATTGAATACAACACATTTTCTTGCAGCTCACTCCTCCAATACCTTAATTGATTCTTCCCAGTCTTTCCTCACATTGCTTTGATTTCCCATGACAAGCATTCATGGTGACCTCTGACCTTCAATACCCATCTACAGGTCATTCGAAAGGTGATTTGTCGTGTGGACACTCCCACTCCTGAAAACCAGGGCTTGGGGAGTGGCATGGGGTCACAGGGAGACCCTGCCACCCTGGGGAAGAGCCACGTGCCCCTGGTCCCTGATATCCAAAGCCATCTCGCAACACATGCTGAGGTTTGCACAGTCTGTGTGGAGTTTTTCCTCTTTCCTTAAACTTATATTTGATTATATATGGGAAAATGGATCCAATGTTTGGCCAATAAAATGCTCACTACAATGAGAATGTCCTTCTCCCATGATTGTTTAGAAATATTGAAATTAAATATTTAAAATGCTGTTCAAATGTTTGGGGTGGATACAATTTTTTGAAAATGTTTTTGAAAGACTTCTCTTATGCTAACCAAGCCTGCATTTATTTGATCAATAATACAGTAATATTATTAAATATTATCATTTTAAATAACTGTTTTCTATTTTAATATATTCTAAAATCTAATTTATTTCTGATGGCAAAGCCGAATTTCTCCAGTCTTCAGTGTAACACGATCCTTCAGAAATCATTCTAATATGCTGATTTGGTGCTTCAGAAAAAATTCTTATTATCAATGTTGAAAACAGTTGTGCTGCTTAATATGGTTGTGGAAACTGTTCTACATTGTTTTTAGGATGTTTTGATAAATACAAAGTTCAAAAGAGCAGCATTTATTTGAAATAGAAATATTTGTAACATTATATTTCCAACTTTTTGACCAGTTTAATGCATTCTTGCCTAAATAAAAGTATTTATTTCTTTAAAAAATGTACTAACCCCAAACTTTAGTATATGTTATCATAAAACAAAAATTTTGTAGAAAATAGTACAGTTTTGGATACTAGAAATCCTCATTATATCCGCACAGACTGGAGACCAGAAATACCTAATGTTTTTGTTGTTGGGAATTTGTGGGTTTATTAAAATTCTTAAATTATTTATAAATTAAAAATGTTTAGTAAGACATTATGTATCACATAGTTATCTTTTCTGTTCATACAGAAGCTAATGTACATAATTCTTCAGCTGTCTTACCTCTAACCTTCAACTTGTCTTCTCTTTCTTTTCCTCCCCTTTTATCCTTTTTTGTTTTCCTTCCAGCTTTATACACTATGCCGCCCCTACAGCAACAAATAACATGAACTCAACTGAACTACTTGAACTGTTTAATATTAACTTCCTGTCACTGGTTACTGATAGGCTGTTGTATAATGATGTGTCTGGCTATTTTCAGGGTGATGTGTTGATTCTAAACTATAATTCATTCCTTAAAGATTTGTAAAAAAAAAAAAAAAGTCTGTATCTTTGTCTCTTTATGTGTAAACAGGGAGACATTTCCAATGTGAGGAAGAAGGAAGAAAAGCGTTCAGAAAGAAAACATTATTCATAAATGTGGCTTCGCGACTATAGACAGGTACAACGCTTCAAATAGCTCTCTGTTTATTATTGTTATTATTTATATGATTAATTATTCTCTGTGCATTATTCAAAGGTCTGGGGCCAGTATAATGTTACAGAAGGTTTTATTTTATTATTTCAAATAAATGCTATTCTTTTGAACTTTCTGTCTCATCAAAGAATCCTGAAAAAAGGATTGAGCATATTAGATTGATTTCTGAAGGATCTTGTGACACTGAAGACTGGAATAATGACTGCTGAAAATTCAGCTTTGCCATCACAGGAATAAATTACATTTAAAAACGTATTACAATAGAAAACAGTTATTGTTCATTGTAACAATATTTCACAATATTACTGATTTTAATGAAGTTTTAATCAAATAATGCCACCTTCGTGAACATAAGAGACCCAAATTTTAACATTACCATTAGACAATTTCCCAATACATTTTTATTACAGTTTTAACAATTACTTTCTTATATGGTCTGTTTTGTGTCTCTCAAGGTTTGCAGGTATATTTTCGATCCGTTTCCTGAGCAGCGGGGCCACAAGAGATGAAAAGAGACATTTGGCCTGAAAAGACATCTACGGCTTCCACTCTGAAACGCATGGTCTTCAAAGAGACAGAACTTTTTGACCTATCCGCTTGCGCATGAGCATGCATCACACTGCTGACACACTTCCTGTTCCAAGGGGGTCTTGATGAATTCTACTTCCTGAAATGGGTCCCGGTGAATTCTACTTCCTCTCTGTGTTGGGTCCTATGTAATTCTACTTACTCTTTCTGGGGGACCTGCGAGATTACACTTCATTCTTCTTGATGGTTAATACCTGCGCTGACCTGGACCATCAGGAATTCAGAAACTGTTTTGTGTGCCATGAATATCAGATGAATAAATGCAAGGGGTATATTCAAAAGACCTTAAACTCCAAACCGTATACTCACACAAATTTCTCTGTGACCAAAGATGGCACAAAAGCTCTTTTTCGTGGTTTAGAGGGGAAAAAAAACAATAGATGCTGTTGAACCATACCTTATATTCGCCTTACACGTTACCGTGGACCCATGACGTCAGGAGGAGGATCCCTGTGTTTTACTTTTGTTAATTTATAAAACTAAAATAAATTATGTGGTGGACTTTTCTGTACATAAATCACAATATGTAAAAAATGAAATAAAATTTAGTAGTTAGGTTTAGCGAGAGCACTGCAAACATACACTTTACAAGTGCTTTTGACATTTTAAAGATAGTGAAACTTTACATGCTCTTGTATAATTAATTACTATAGCAGGTATGTTTGTATATGAGAAAAGTTGGTTCGGTTTTCAGGGGACGTTTCCTTAAAATCCTCTGCGAATTTCAACAATTCCCAAAATGGGAATTTATCGAATTCTGTGAAGAAGTCATACAGAGGACTAATATTTTGATGCATGCAGTTCACCTTATTTTAAGAACCTTTTTTCTAAGTTTGCAAAACACTGTATTTAAAGAGACGAATAAGAAAAGACTTTTTTTTGTGTACACATACAACTCTAACATGTCTCAACTTTTATATTCCAAAATGTCACCCTACAAGCATCAATCGTGTAGAAACGGTTAAGTGTGACAAGCTCTAACCAGACTGCTTCCTTAGGAAGGTTCAGTGTAGTGTCTGTTATCTTTCATATGGAAGACATCGTCTGCTGATGTTAGCCTGAGCGCTGCAAGTAAGAGGTGTTCAGAATGTATATGCTAGTAAATCAGCATTTCTGTTCAACTATCACTGTATCATGTGTATTGGCTGTACAATGTAGAGGTCTCTCTTTGTCTTAAGGCTGTTTGTATTCATTATAGAATGTCTTCATTTTTTCTTTCTTTTTGATCGCTGAGGTTTTAAAATAAAATTTTGGCATTTTGTTTCAGGTTAAGTGAACATTTAACATTTTCATCTGGAGTCACACTTACTCGTATGGGATGTCTTTAGACCTTTATTACTTGTAGATTTAATAGCTTATGTATTACAAATGACACACACTGGATGGTCATTATAATGTTAAGTATTACAAGAAATCGTTTCCAGTTTCGGAATTGTGTGATATATTTTAGACCAGCGAGTCAGTGTGTTGCAGTGTTCTGCATCGGTTTTGATAATATAGAATTTTTCTTTAGGGATTACTTTCTGTTTGTTCGTTTGTTTGCTTTGTTTTCCTCCAATAGTCTTTTTAGCTTGTGTGTATGGTGTGAAAAATCCTTTAGTGTGCTGAATTTTGCTATGGCAATGAGATCTGAAAGACCTAGGAAACTAGGTCGTGATGGGGTGTGGTTCTGCTTCCCTGTTACATGTCAATCAAACTGTGGGAGGGGCCTGACACGGTCCAATCGGTTGATTTTGTTTAATATAATATGTTTTCACCTGAGCAACATTTTTGATGTACAATTCTTACAATGAGTGAAGCCATTTAAATGTAACTATAATAGCACTTTGGTTATTGGAGGTCTTCTCTTTTAGAAACTAGCAGCTATGATGCCACCATAATGTTTCAAATGTCTTACAAAAATCTGATTTAAAAATAAAATAAATGCATTGATTTTGCAAACCTATTCTTTTTTTTATTCACAGTTATTTCAGTGTTTTTATAATATTCATGTTCTTTTTTTCAGTTTGTGCATTACATCAATTCAGTGTATTATAAATAATGTGTATCTATATACATAATGAGGTGTCATGAATTATAATTATTTATAATCAAATTTGAATATGGCTGCCGAGATATTTTACACTATTTATGTAACACTATAACAACTCCGTTTAGAGCTGGATTCCTATAGTTTTAGCATTGAGAAAATGCCCTAATGATTTAATTTTCTCTTTTAACAGACTACATATATGCTTCCTTTGTAGAATGAAGTAAGTTGCTCACTGTTCTTGGAAATTTGTGAAAAAAGGTTTTGCATTTCTCTTGTAGTGCCTCAAATAGATGCTAGCTTCTCTATAAACATTGCTTATTATATCATTACTGAAAGAAGAACCATGAAAACCTGCTGAGCAAACCAGCCATGATTTATCATCTGTGACATTTTGACACCGTATGAATTTAAACTAAACATGCTTTGTCTCTGTATAAAACACATTACAAGTGATAATGGTCACACCTTTTTATTGTATAGAAATATTACATCTCTGTCTCTAAGAGTAACCTTGCACACTGAGTTTATTGAAGACAGTCATATTAAGTCAAAGTCAAATAAGTTTGTTTCTTCTCTCCTGTGTGGCAGTAGGAAAGGTGTCACAGTGCAGAACAAACTGTCTCCAAAATGTATTTGGACGTTTAATAATGTATGAATTTCACTTCATTGCATTTGATAACAAAATATCAAAATAAGTAGAATTTGCAAACAAATGAAGCTAGACCACAGATATAGTTTATCGCATTAACTGGGCCCATGTCGACTGTTTTACAGCCGATAAGTGTCCAAATACTATATTAATTTTGAACAGTATAGCTATTGTTTTGTCATTCAATATCTAACAAATGAATTTATGTTAAAAGGTTTTGCTCTACAAGTGTGCTTGTGTTTTATTTTTTACATAAACTTACTTGGTTTAATATTTTGCTATTGAGCAATGACATTCATACATTTGTGTCAGCTTAAATGTCAGAATATTTTTCAGGACCACTGTATAACACAAACATTACCATATACAATTGAGGTACCAGAAAAGCACTTTAACAGATTAACAGTAAAAGATGTGGTCTATATGAATCAAATGAAACATACGAATAAAAAACATTACCTGAATATGCAAATCTTCACACATATCGTTGTAAAATGATTGAGAAGCATAAAATCATTGAAGGACATTGTTGAACTCTTCAGTTATTTGGGTTAGTTATTTTGGGTGTGATTTCTAAATTTTGACAAGTCATGACGATCCATTGAGAAAACTGCTTGAAATTTGTGGTTATACATGGAGAAAATAATGTAACAATCTTTATAGAGTCTCTTAGTTTAAAAAAGGGGGAGGAAGACTTCTTTTGGTCAAGAATTGGTTGAGTGAATTATTCAAACATTCACCTATAACAGGGGTCACCAAACTTGATTCTGGAGGGCCGGTGTCCTGCAGAGTTGCCTAAAACACACCTGCCTGGAAGTTTCAAGTATACCTAGCAAAACCTTGATTAGCTGGTTCAGGTGTGTTTAATTAGGGTTGGAGCTAACTCTGCAGGACACTGGCCCTCCAGGACCGAGTCTTGTGACCCCTGACATAAAACAAAGAAGAAGACTCACTTGTCGTCATCAACTGAACGAATCATCAAACTCTTTTGAACAAATCCTTCTGTAAAGATTCGAGTCACTTGGATGGCTCAAAAGCCCAAACGTACTGTCCTCTCCACCACATGACGGCGCCACCCTCCCCGTTCGCCTGCACTTTCATCACGCCCAGTCATTTCTTGGATCGTTCCCTCTCCAGCCTAGCCACACTTGCTCCATTCCGCTTTCTCCCTAGCCCTTGAAATCCACGTCTACTCCACTCGAGGACCGTCGCGAGCCCTAGGTATCGAGCGCGGGACACCATGGCGGATAGCGCGAGCGAGAGCGACACGGATGGCGCGGGCAGCAGCAGCAGCTCCGCCACCCCGCAGTCCTCCTGCACCTCGGCGGCCGCCTCCAACACCACCACGACCACAACGAGCGCCGCCACCAAAGCCCAGGGCGTCGTGATCTCGCAGTCGCGCCTGGAGGAGCTGACAAACCGGCTCGCGTCGCTGCAGCAGGAGAACAAAGTGCTGAAGATCGAGCTGGAGACGTTCAAGCTGAAGTGCAAAGCGCTGCAGGAGGAGAACCGCGACCTGCGCAAAGCTAGCGTCACTATCGTGAGTCAGCCCGTGTTTTTATCGCTTTAATCCCCGCGGCACACCTGACAACAGCATCACGGCATGCAAAGACGTCTGAGGAACATTACAAACCACATCGGGGTGCAAAATTCACCTGTTTGGGGGGCAAAAAGAAGCGCTTGAGGGTATTTAGCTTGCTAGCATTCGAGCTAACTGTGATAACAGCCAACAACGAAAGCCTGATGGCACTTTAATAGCATTAGTGCTAATGTATATCACAGGCCAACTGCGTTAAAATAGTTTACATTTCAATATGGACTGGTATAACTTACAACGAATGTGTCTTTATATATGTTTATTATCTTAACGTTGTTTTTATGCTCGGTAGCATTCCGGTGGTGTCTGTGTGTGCTGACCACATAAGGCGTTTACTGATTTTACCACATGCTTTATCATCATCATGGTTTTAACGCAGAACGTGTTTTTGCACGTCTGATACTTTGCGTTACGCGAATGGGGTTGTTTTTTGTAGTTTATATTTGAGGCCTGTGTCAGGCTGGGAAGTTGGCAGTCTGAATATTTGGCTGTAATGCGTCAACATCTTGTATGTGAATCAGCCCTTCACTCAGACCATCTGCATTTAGACACAGAGCCAACACTCAAGTGTCACTGGAGAAACACTGACACTGATACCCAGTGTCATTTATGACCATCTTTAATGGTGGAAATTGATAGTGGCAGTGTTTTGCTTGTTGGTTGTGCAATTTCTTTACTGGGTTAAATGCATCTAATGCAGGATGTTGATATGCGTTTGACTACTTCTGGTGGATTTTAAATGTTTTTTATATTGCATAATAGGTTTTTATATTCTCATTGTCAATAATTAGGTTATAATTGCCTGTAGTTTCTTTGTAATTGGTATTTGTTATCTAAAATATGGTAGTTTCGAAATCATGTTTGAAGATCGTGTTAATTTTGTGTGATTGCTTGGTTACTGAAATGCTTGGAAAGATGATGTTATTTAGTTTTCCAAGAGAAATCTCCAAGAATAATTGCCCTTTTCATATGCCAGCATGTTTTATTTTTCTACAGCAAGCGCGTGCAGAACAAGAAGAGGAGTTCATCTCCAACACTTTATTTAAGAAGATTCAGGCTCTGCAAAAGGAGAAAGAGACACTCGCCGTCAACTATGAGAAAGAAGAGGAGTTCCTTACCAATGACTTGTCCAGGAAGCTCATGCAGGTGAGAAACTTTAGAAGGAAAGAGCCCATCAGTGGCGTTTGAGGTCAGGGGTGGGAAATGTGATCGCTTGCCCTTAGAATAATCCCTAAGGGTAACTTTCACATTGACGTACAGTACATATGTCATTACAAAGTTATTGTTCAACAGCTTTCTTATATAATGTTGAATTTTGATTGCCGCTGGAGGCAAGCAAAAAACGGTAGCTGATTAAACTTAATAAAAGATTGTTTTGGTGATGTGCTCATTACTGAATCTGGCTCTTCTGCTGAGACCAGATTACATTTTTATGGTGCGTGTGTTTAGTAGGTGTGCTGTATTGTGTGGAGGAGTAGCAAGAGAGATTAGTGTGCATACTAATGAGTCATGCCGACTATATATTTACACTACTGTTCAAAAGTTTGGGGTCGGTAGGTTTTTATAATGGTTTTGAAAGAAGACTTGTTTGCTTACCAAGTAAAATATAGTAATTTCCATTGTCATTTTTTTAAAATGGCAAAGCTGAATTTTCAGCATCATTACTTCAATCTACAGTGTCATATGATTCTTCAGAAATCATTCTAATATGCTGCTCAAGAAACATTTATTTTTGTCAGATTTGAAACAGTGCTGTTATGGAATGTTGTGAGTAATTCTTTAATGATCCTTTGATGAATAAAAAGTTCTAAGGAACAGCATTAATTTGAAATAGAAATTATTAGTAACTTTGTCAATGTCTTTACTGCCTTTACTGTTTGATAAATTATGTGTTCTTAGTGTTAGTATTAATTTCTTAAAAAAATTACTGACCCCTAACTTTTGAACAGTAGTGCTAAAAATATGATATATGCAGGCAAAGCTCAACAATTAAAGTGTGGCCCAGTATGGTAGAGTTTTAGACCAGTTGTTTACCAGTTGTTTTAGACCAGAATTGTCTCTTATCCTTTTACACTCATCTCTTGCTCATTGACTATATATGTATTTTGTATGGCTTGCAAACATTTGTTTTTCTGTGATTCTATTGAATTTTGAACAGGGTTGCAAATTCATCTGGTTAAAATATGTTGCTACGGTAATGCAACACAAGCAAATATGCATGAGCATTCAAAATGGTTACCATGAAGAATGAATTATCGTGTTATCGTTTGTAAGGACACCAGGAAAAAAATGTGACACCAAAACGTCACTTTGAATCACAGCTCATTTGGGGTGCCCATCGTGTTTAGATTTGGGTGTGTTGCATCTGTTTTACTTTTATTCTCTTATGTGCTTTCTTTCTTTTTCAGCTTCAGCATGAAAAGGCAGAGTTGGAGCAGCATTTGGAGCAAGAGCAGGAATTCCAGGTCAATAAACTGATGAAGAAGATCAAAAAGCTGGAGAACGACACCATCTCCAAACAGCTCACTCTAGAGCAGGTACCTTCTTTAAGCATCCTGCTGTAGAACAGGATAGTTTCCAAACCACTCATTCTTGAATTCCCACAATCTATTGCACAAATTTTCAAAGCAGTTGGTGTCTCCAAATACCTCGTTTTTTGTTGTTTTGGGCATCTGCCAGTACCTGGCTCTGGAACACCGATTCAGCAAATTTCTCAGATTAGAACAGGTTATTCTTGAGCAAACACATAATATAAATAGGGATGAACCGAAATGAAAATTCTTGGCTGAAGCCGAAACCGAACAAAATGAAACACTGGGCTGAAGGCCGAATACCGAACACAGTTTTTCGAGGTTTTTTCCCCATGTATTTTGCCCCAATTTTTTTTTTTCACCATTGCATAAATTAAATAGCCAAAATGTGCTTTTTACTGTTTTGTCTTGCTTTACAAAGAAAAAATCAGTTACAAAACAACAATTGAAAAATATTTAACATTTTTTAACGTTCTAGCAGACATTATACCAACAACACACAATTTAACTTAAAATTAATAAGTTATTAATATAATATTTTTGGCCATCAGACCCCCTTCTTGAATCAGGCATGTATTTTTTTTTACTGTACAAATAAAAGCAGCCTTGCTGAGCAGAAGAGATTTCTTTTAAAATAAGTATAAATCCCAATTTGAACACTGTGAATGTTATAATAAATGCATTAAAGGGGTCATAGGATGCCCATTTTCCACAAGTTGATATGATTCTTTAGGGTCTTAATAAAAAGTCTGTAACATAGTTTGGTTAAAATTTCTCAATGGTAGTGTAAAAAACACCTTTTTTACCCTGTCAAAAACAGCTCTTTTCAGATCAAGTCGTTTTTGTAGCATTTTCCTTTAAATGTTAATGAGCTCTGCTGACCCCGCCCCT
>NW_015667273.1:684739-700127 GCF_001515625.1 Sinocyclocheilus rhinocerous
AAAAAAAAATCTATTACAAAACAACAATTTAAAAATATTTAACACTGAACCGTTTTTTAACATTCTAGCAGACATTATACCAACAAAGCACAATTTAACTTAAAATTAATAAGTTATTAATATAATATTTTTGGCCATCAGACCCCCTTCTTGAATCAGGCATGTATTTTTTTTTACTGTACAAATAAAAGCAGCCTTGCTGAGCAGAAGAGATTTCTTTTAAAATAAGTATAAATCCCAATTTGAACACTGTGAATGTTATAATAAATGCATTAAAGGGGTCATAGGATGCCCATTTTCCACAAGTTGATATGATTCTTTAGGGTCTTAATAAAAAGTCTGTAACATTAGTTCTTGCTTTTTCTCAACTTTTATTTTGGCGGAAACACGCAGGAAGACCTCAATGCTTTTTGTTGACAACAGCAGATTTATAAACGAGTCTCATTATGAATACATCGCATGTATTGCATTGTCACATGCATTGTAAAAATTTTCGATTTCAATCATCATACAGTAACCAGCAACAATCACCCCTTCCTCTTCTCATTGAAGACATGCGATGCAGTACTAAACAGTCTCTCGCTGTCGGTGCTTGTAATGATTTTTGTATCTTTCTTGGACCGTTTTAAATGCTTCCACACTGCTGACATGTTTGTTGCATTATACTCTACTGTGGTTGCTATTTGATTGCGTCACAACATTGTTCGGTACGATTTATTCGGTCTTTTTGCTTATTCGGCCGAACACCGAAAGAGCTTTTTTTTTGCTATTTTCGGCCGAATCATTTCGGTTGCCAAACATTCGGTGCATCCCTAAATATAAATGCATAAATTTGTATTTATGGAAAGTCCCAGAGTTATTATTGTATCCCAACATTTTTCCCTAACAACATGCATTCTTTTAAAACCATGGCATTGTTTTATTATTTGCACGAAATATATGCAGCTCCGACGTGAGAAGATTGATCTGGAAAACACTCTGGAACAAGAGCAGGAGGCACTAGTCAACCGGCTTTGGAAGCGCATGGACAAACTCGAGGCAGAGAAAAGGTAATGTCCCTTGTGATCCGGTCTGTCTTTCTTAATGCGTTTAATGTCTAATACAAATCTTTGTACATGTCTACAAACACTTGATCAGATTATTTTTTTTCTCTTCATTCTGATTGGCAGGATTCTGCAGGAGAAGCTTGACCAGCCAGTGTCAGCCCCGCCCTCTCCACGTGAAGTTTCCATGGAGATTGACTCTCCGGAGAACATGATGCGACACATCCGCTTCCTCAAGAGTGAAGTGGAGAGGCTCAAACGCAGCCTTCGCACTACAGAGCTTCAGCGTGAGTCCTTGTCTCATTACGCACGCATGCACTCCTGCACAGCACAGCCTCTCTGCCATCATACTGCAGCCGGAGGCAAACAGACTGTACTGCAAATTGGAATACAGCCATTGTATTAATCTTAACAGTAGCTCATGGTATCCATACTATATACAGTTCCATATTAGGATTAGTACTTCCCAATTAATAGTACATTGTACCAAAAGCTAATTGGGTTCCTTGAATAGTGAAGTACATGGTTTTATTTTGTAGTAGAGGTATGTGTAGTACAATACAGTCATAGTATGTAGCACAGTATAGTGAGTTGCACACATTAGTTTAATTCTTAGCTTGAATATTTTAAATTGTGTTATGGCCACTAGAGGGAGACATCTCCATTTACATTACAGTAAAATAACCACAGCTTTATTCTAGCTCTTGGTATCACTCCCATCAAAGCTTTAATCATGGATTAACACAGCAGTGCATAAAGTCAGCGATAAGGTAGATATAAAAAGCGGGAAAAAAAAAAAATATTTATATATATATATATATATATATTAGTTATAAAAATAGATGTGTATATATTATAAAATATTTATATAAAAATATTTAACATTTATTTAATTTATTAAAACTATGTAGTAGGCTTCAAACTGTGAAAATGTTTATGCATTTTGTTTATTTTAATAGTTTTTTTTTATTCATTATAAATATCAGCATAACAATTTGAGAAGGTTTAACTGATAAGCATGAATTAACATATGTCTTAGTATTTTCAAGTTTAAAATGTATCACTTCATCCAGAATTTTAAAAATAATTCAAAGAGCAATCTTGTGCTTCAGTTTTTTTCTCAAAATCCTGAAACATTGTTTATTTACAGGTTTAAATTACAGTTTATATGTCTTTGTAACATTTTTTCTGTGTATGTTTTCTATCATCTTTCTCTCCCTCCAGACACAGAGAAGCGGGCTCAATATATTGAGGAGGAAAGGCAGATGAGGGAAGAGAACATTCGTCTTCAGAGGAAACTCCAGAGAGAAATGGAGAGAAGGGAGGCACTGTGTAGACAGCTGTCAGAGAGTGAGAGCAGCCTTGAGATGGACGATGAGAGGTGCATTAATTACACACAAACACAAAAGATGACTGGACTCATGACCTTATGTACATATATGATGAACCTTGAAAATAACCAGACACACTGGTCTTAACATGAGCATTGTAGGACTGACCTGGTTCATCTCTATCTCTCTCTAGATATTTTAATGAGATGTCTGCTCAGGGACTGAGAGCTCGTACGGTGTCCAGCCCAATCCCCTACACCCCCTCTCCCTCATCCAGCCGCCCCATCTCCCCTGGTATGTGCCCACGCAGATTTATCACTCTTTTATAGCAACAACTGTCTTTAACAGCTATTTTAAATTGTAATTATTTCACTTTTTTAACACATTTAACAAATGTTTTTACTGTATTTTTAATCAAAGGTGAGCATATTTAACATTTCAAAAACTTAAAAATAGCTATAACTGTTGGACATTAGTGTACGTGATTAAAAGATTTGATGTGGTTTGTCTTTGGCTCACATATCCATTTTAATACTCAACAGGCTTTCGGCACACAGCCTTTGGATCAGTTTCTAGGGTGATGATTAGACGAATGTGTTTTTATGGAGTGTTAATTATTATGCAAGCTGTACTGTACAGTGATGTGAAGGTATATTAGGTCAGCGTCTTGCTTTCTGTCTCATCTTGCTTTCTGAGATTAAACTGATAAATGAGGGCTAACCTTTGAGGTCTATAAACATAAATCTTTTAGATTGATGATGATGTAGATGTTTTATGGTTTTTAAATTGGCATTAGGTATTGTAGGTTTTGATAAACACAAAATAGATAAACTAGGTAATAAACTAAAATAATCTTTTAAAAAAACAAACTCATGAACAAGTATATCAAGTTATGCAATTCAAAAGTTTATGAAGTTCAAATGACCAAAGATTAATATTGATAAGGAGAGCTTAAATCAGAAAAAAGTCAACATTTTGTTTATTGCTGGTTTTTAATAACAGCATTAATGGGTTGCATCATGTAAAAAAACGTGTGCTTTTTTTTTTTTTAATGACCTCAGAGAATTTAGATATGCATGATGAAATTAATAACACTGCACATCGATGGTGTGAAAATCACATTTTCTATTGTATTGCTGAGGAAGGCTGATTTATAATTTTCTGAACCAATCTAGTTTTTTCATTAGTTTTCTGTGCTGAGACCAATTATTATACATTTTCTCATGATCTCAGAGGAGTGATCTACTGAGCTATTTATATTTGTTCTGCATACTGTCATTGTTCGTTTCGAAATCTTGGCATCTTACAAAAAAACCAGCATAAAGGACCTCAATAAAATCGATTAGCAGATGCTCTCTTTTCATTCCAGGTTTGTCGTACGCTAGTCACAGTTTACATGCAGGAAGCAGTGTGTCATGGACAGCCTGTTTTCAGTTAAGATCCATTGTAACGCCATTCAGCTGAATTGAAAACAGCACATTTGATGACTCATCTGTGAGTCACCTGGTGACACTCGACCTCAGAACGCTCTTCCTCATCCCCATTGTGTGCCTAAGTTAATATTAGCACGCTGAGCCGAGCACCACTCCCCCACTACACGTCTCCCGGGCTACACATCCACCCAGGACCCTCACACGCTGTACAGGTGCCTACACACACATCCAGCAACATTTGATGACTCATCTGTGAGTCACCTGGTGACACTCGACCTCAGAACGCTCTTCCTCATCCCCATTGTGTGCCTAAGTTAATATTAGACCAGTACTGTGAATCCTCAGCCATTCAAATAAGATAAAGCACAAAAGCTGCATCCTGACTTTCTGTGTACCTTGCCGTGTATTCTGACCTGTTAGATGGAGTGATAGTGCACTTACTCCACCCAAAACAAACACAAAGGTGCCATGTCTTGTACTGTGTAATGGAGATATTAAATTATATCATAATGCAGAAACCCCGATAAGATAAACTCGCTGAACAGAAACATCCATCATGTTTTTGTGCATACAGGTGAGGATGGCCTACATTTTTAAATTTAGTTGTAAAAACATGTTGCACAAGTTTCACACTTTAAATTCACTTTTCCCAAGGAACGTTACTTAAAAAAAAAAAAAAGTATGCTGATGAATTGACATGGTTTATTTTTAATCTTGCCACTCTTTTTGGTGAGATTAATGATTGACTGTTGATTGTTAAAAAAAAAAAACAACAACATTTATTCCTCTCACTCAGTATTAGGTAAGAAAAAATTCAAATGGCAGAAATGGTTAGGAAAGTCAAAGAAAGTGGTTTAAAAATGACTTTAAGGATGTTTTCTATATGTGTGTCAGGACCAGGTTCATGCCAGTTCAAACAAGACCTGGACAGTCTTTCATCACATTTCCTGTCATTCATGGCAGCTCTAGAGTAGTTGAGGTGACACTGTAGCTATTGATTTCAAAATGAAAGGTCTACTTCCTGAATTTAAAATTTTTTATCAATGTTGAAAACAGCTATGCTGCTTAATATTTTTGGGGAAACTTGGATACATTTGTTTTTATTCTTTGAGAAGAATGGTCACAAGAAGTTTTTTTAAATTCAAATTTACAATTTGTTCTTAATAAAAGTTAATAAAGTTAAAAACTTAATAAAAGTGTTAGTTTCTTTCTAAAAATCTTAAAGACCCCAGACCTTTGAGTGAGTGTGTATATTTCCTTTCCAAGCCATTTTGTACCATTTAAGAAAAATGGCGACTGCAACGTGGATTTAATGTGTCACTTTATCAGGTTAATGTTAGCTAGCAGATAAATAAGTTATCTATAAATGTACAGCAATGAAGTAATCATTTTCATCCTGTCTCAATTTCAACTTATGCATGTTCCACAACACCCTCTGGATATTGTCCAGTTGAGTGAAGGCCAACAATGTAAGTCTAGCCATGTTGCAGCAGCAATTAGTCCAGCCTCATGTTTGTCTGTTGCACATATATGACCCCTCTATTTACCAGCAGAGACTTTTGATGAAGTGACTGACTAGGTAAGTACATTACATAACCTCACCCTTGCCGTCCCTTAATGGGATGGCTCATTGCATAGCGAACTAAATAACCAAAAACATCAACACGATGCGGTCCAGTTGCTTGTTCATTTCACAAGACTGAGTTTGTAAGCAATTGAAATATTCTGTGCACACTTCTGAGGTAGTGTATTGAGACCAAGAAATCCAAAAGTATTTCATTGTACGTTTTGATGTATGGGCACATGGATCCAAGGGAAGTGGTATGACAAAAAAAAACAACTCCTCCTAGGATATGCTTTTGTGATCTTTAGCGGTAGTATTAGCAATTAGCAAATCTAGTCACTTGACCTCCGTTCCATGTACTTTACAACAGATATGGCCTGATATGGCTGCTGAGCTGATTTGATTAGGTAATACCGAACTTAAACTTCTTACTACACGGGTGACCACTTCAGGCTTTCAAAGAATAATATTCAATGACAGGTTTGGATTAGTCGCTAATTCATGACACTCATTATTGTTGCCTCTTTTTGCTTTCCTAATACCTATTTGAACGTTGTGGATTATATTTTCCTGTTGGGGAGCTGTTGGCTATAGCAACAGTGAACTGTTTGTTTTAGCAAAGAGCGGCTGGCTCACTTTCATGTCCCGTGGTGCCTTGAAAAAGTCAGCTTGTTTTGATAAACCTGGAGTGACAGCAGAGCCAGACTCTTCCAACACACTCATAGGGGTCACATTTGCACTTTCACACTCAGTTTGCACATGTAAACACACTCATGTGTCAAATAAACTAGGGGAGTTGATACCAATGACCATTTCATGTGTAAATTTTAGCATAGTTTTGTTTAGCAAAAGCGTGACCAGTCAGAAAGTACAACTGTTGAATCTTTTTTTCACCAGACATGTCGTATTTGGGATTTCAAAATTGCCTAAAATGTCTAGGTTTTGGCTTTGTTTTCCTGTTGTTGTGTTCTCTACAGTCCTCATACATTACTGATGAAATTGAAACCACATACTAGAATGCTATTTCACATATGCTATCACATACTAGTAGGCAATTTAGCAGAGGATATTATAAATTACACTTCCATTAAAAGGTTTGGGGTCAGTTTGATTTTTCTTTTGTTTTTGAAAGAAATCTCTTGTGCTCACCAAGGCTAGATGTAATGTAAATGTAATTTATTTCTTTGATGGTAAAGCTGAATGTTTTGTGGCCGTAACACCAGTCTTCGGGGTCTCATGATTCATTGGAAATCTTTCTATGCTGATTTAGTGCAAAAATAAAAACTTATATTTTGTTGTCTTAAGCAGCACAACTGAGTTCAGCATCAATAATAACATTTTTGTAGAAACCGTGATATTCTTTGATTTCAAGATTTTTTGATAAATAGAACGTTCAAAAGAACACCATTCATTTGAGATAGATATATAACTTTAAAAGTCTATTTTCTGTCACTTTGTATATCACATCATGAGCTTGTTTTTTATTTCCTCCCGTCATACAGAGGCCATCCCCAAGGAGAAGCAACAGCCCAGATAAGTTTAAGCGTCCGACGCCGCCTCCCTCCCCAAACACACACTCTGGAGCACAGCACCCTCCTCCACCACCACCACCCGCACAGCCGATGGTGCAGTCTGGCTCCTCCCACTCTGTGACATCACAGAATCCCCCCTCTCAGCCTTAATGCATGCACCATGCGCTACCTTAAGCTAGGCTGCTCCAAGCTAGGCTACACTACTACTACTACTACTACAATGACAACAACTCCGTGATCCTCCACTGGGCAAAGGTTGGAAGGGATTGGAGCGGATATGGAATTAGAGGACTGTTGAACTGGGGAGCGAAAGGACTGGGAATGTGAGAAGGGAGAAGGTGTAGATGCTTGGCCTACTGACAGATCCATAACCAGCCCCATGCCGTTAAATTTCGTTATTCTTACTGTTTTTTTTTTCTGTAAAGTGATCAAGCTGGTTCAGGAAAAGATTAGGAAAGTATAGGAAGATTGTTCGAGAGGGTTGTCAGCTGCGTATGCCTGCGCTTTTTTTTTTTTTTTTAACAGATTAACTGTTAAATGTAATCAAAATTTTCCATTTAATAAACAACTCAACACTCAATTGGATAAATCTTTATGAGTGCATCTTCACAGAAGTTGAAAAGAAATCCCAGCACATTTGCAGTGGGTGGCAGTAAAACTTTTTTCTTTGTTTTATTGTTTTTGTTTGTAAAACAGACGTGTGCGCGTGTGGCTCGTTGGCAGCATGTAGATGGTAAAGAAGACAGACTGAAATGTACTGAAACTGCACTTGTTGCCTCTCTGCGTGTGTATTATAGTGGGATTATATTGTTTGTGTGTGTGTCTGCACAGCCATAGATGTTTCCCACAACTGCTGGTCGGGGACCAGTCTCTCCCTGCTAGAATCCAAACATGACCCACTACGAAAACAAAGTCAGTACTGGTTTCTGATCAGCAGCTCAACCTCTTTCAGAGCCCTCGCTGTAAAGTGAGTGCCCTGAACGCTTATTCAGATTGGGGAATTTTGCTTAATGTCAGTGTCATATAACACCTAAACATGAACTGACATGTTGATGCAACAAAACAAGGTACTGTTGAACAATTAACTCAACATGATTAAATGCTTGTACAAAAAAAAACTTTTTTATTTTTCTTACCTGAAATGTGTGCAAGTTATTCAACTTTAGCTTATGACGCTATGTGTGTGTTTTAACCTCATTGAATATTTTAAGGATTGTTAAAGATACTGTGATTTTTGAAGGTTCTTTTATTTTTTTTGTTTTAGTCAGATCCTAGGGGGAAGGATTCAGAAGTCACGAGTGACGGGTCACATTTCCTGCTTTTTTTTTTTTTTTTTTTTTTTAAATCAAGAAAAAATCTCATTGTAGCCAGGTCTCCTAAACGGGTCTCTTTCTGCAAAGGAATACATCAATATATTTATATTTGAGAGGTGATGGGTTTATTTAAAATCTAAAATTCGAGAGATACCAGTGCAGTTAGTATAGCAAAATAAATAGCAGTTAGCATGCCCACATCCTCAAAAAAACATGAACCTTATAAACTGACACAGCTGTTAAATACAGTTACAACAAAGATAACTTTTAGACCTTGCTAATGTTTTGTCTAAGATGATAGTACAACCAAGGTTCAAGAGACATTAATACAAATTTTTCCTATTCGGGAATGTCTTGTTAATAATGTTGCATATTATAGGGCCTATACAGTTCGCTGAAAAAAAAATGATTCATTGAATTTACTAAATCTTTTTAAGGTAAGTGGTTGCAATCAGTTTATTTTAGCTACATTAAAATAAACAAATGTGGTTGACTAACTTTCAAAAAAAAAAAATGTTTTTTTAAATGTAGCTCAAATAAATTGTGCAACCACCTTAAAAAAAAATTTGTATCATTTTTTTTTCAGTGTTCTTTGTAATATTAATGCGTTTCACTGCTTGTTTTTATTTATGTATGATTCAAAACATGTTTTGATACTGTGTTCAGTCACTGTCAAATGTGGGGCCAAAAACAAATCAAAAGGTGAGCAACAGGCTAGATGATACAATAAAATCGAATTTCTAATTTTTCAAACTACCGTACATGACTGTTCATGTGCTCCCTTGGCTTCTAAATGAAATTAAAAAATGAAATATGATGACCTATTTTTCAGGGTGTGCAATTTCCATGTAGGTAGTCTTAAAAATATGTCCTTCAGGCCTCAATCATTACCAAGATGTCTTAATTCATATGACCGAGCACATGCACGTGTCATTGTGTCAATATGAGTTATCTGCGTGTAGGATTATGTAACGTTTAACTTCGTTATCTCTTCACAGAACTACAGAGGTGTGTGTGAACGGTAACCTGTAAAAAAAACCCCTCTAGTTTTAATTACTTATTGGCTGAAGCTGTTTTAGTTTGACTTCTGACCTTCTGTTGACACATGGTGACTTGTGATTTCACCAAGTACAACATGTTCCTGGATCAACATCCCTATCAACCAATCAGAATTGAGGGTATACGTTTCCAGGAAATATCTGTTTTAGGCTTATGATCAGGGTTAGGTGCTTCTACACCCTTGTGATTCAACTATCATTTCACACTGTTTTTAGGAATAAATTATGGGTAGGGTTAGGTTTAGGGGTAGGGATTGGGTTAAGTCTATATTTTTGGACAGTTATGTTGATCCAGGATCAACAAAAGATGTAATCCCTGCACAAGTATTTCAGCATAAGCTGTCCTGTGCTGCTTTCTCTCCAGCAACAGCCACTCTCACCTGGTTCAGACCGGTTCTGTCAGGCTCGGGTGGTCAAGGGGGTGAAATCGACCCTCAAGTTCTAACATTACGGACAGATTCGAAGAATAGTTAGTCACACAGTTCAGTGTGTTTGGGTTCTAAAAAAGCTAACATAGATATACCCATGTGACTGCATTAGCAGGTAGGGAACAGCCAGGGGTGCTTGTAACAATTTACCATTTCTTTTGGTAGATCTATAAAACAGAAATGACTTAACTGTACAATAAAATCAATATAATACTAATAGTAGTAATAATTAGAAACTAGTATTAATAATTAAATAATAATTATTAGTAATATTTTAAATCTGGTAACAATTATTTGAGAACCTGTCAAAAAATAAATACTTATACAATAATTAGAATTATAAAATTTAGCACACTTATAGTAACAAAAATAAGATAATAGGAATAATACTTATGTTAACAATCAGGAAGAACATGTCAGAATACAATGATAATTATAATAATTATATAATATTGTTATAAAATTAAAATGACAATCAAAAATGATATACTTTTAATACAATTTTATAATAATACATTTATCAAAAATAGTATTTAATAAATAATAAATAATGTATTACATAATTTAAATAAATTAAATAATTCTGGTAGCAATCATGGAGAATCATTATTAATAATTATAAAATAGTATAATTGTATTATTTAAATGATACAATTTAAATAATCATTTAAAAGCCACTTTAATTATTAATGGATCATTGGGGTCTACATTTAATAATGAAAGGGTGAAAGTAGGGTGAGAAAATGTCCTGATCTAAATTTTGACTTGCTAGTTTAGTTAAGTTACACTGATATGATGCTCTGTATATGTGTTGAGTAAGATGAAGCTGCTAAGCTGAAAGTTTCACTGCCCTGCGTCAGTCTTTGGAGAAGGCATGTCTTCTCTTACCGTTCCCTCAGCTGACTTGAGCTTGATTTGCTGCTGACCTGCGTTTAAGGGTAAGAATGGAGTGGCAAAACAAGACTGTCAACATCAGGAGATGCCGTATGTGTGAGCAAGTCAATAACGGAGAACGAGAGGGAAAGGGAAGGGAGTGTCAGGATATCACAGAGGTCACTCCAGGTCTGTGTTCTCCGCCATGCTAGTCAAGTTGAGTCAGCATTCCTGAAAGAGGAAGCAAAATCTCACAGTAAACATGGAGATCATGTCACACTCACAGCTTTTGTTTTCCAGATGGACTGCTCTCATTACACTTCCTCTGAAATGGGATTAATCTTTTTTTTCCAAGAAAAACTACAAAAAAGCTCTTAATAAGTATGGCGATTACTTAACATTACAGCAAATCCAACCAAACTAAATTAAACCGTAAGCTATTTCTGCTAAAACATAACTCAAATCTTCTCTCACACTCACTCAAATTGAACATCAACACAGAGAAAATTAAACTATAGAGGAGAAATGCACACTATCAGTCGAAAGTTTGGACGCATTTGACTGTTTGATGTTTCTCATGATCTTTGAGACCTTTTATCTAGTTTTGTAGACAGATATAAAGTGTGTTTGTGTATGAATTTATTTACAAAACCACCGTTTTAATTAAAATGAAAAAAAAAAAAAAAAAACGCGAACTAGCGAGTGAAGGAAAACAACCAACATGTGCCCAGCATGCATGGGAACTACTTCAAGACTGTTGGAAAAGCATCTGAAGTGGCTATTTGTGAAGTTTTGAGAGATCGCCAAGAGTGTGCAGCAGTGTTAGATATTTAACAATTAAAATCATAAAACGGTCTTTATTCACGGTTTAATATGCATACTTACTATTTATTTGATGACTGCTATTGTAAAAAATTATAATAAAGCCTGAGTGGGTGTGTTTAAACTCTTGACTGGTACTGTAAATGAACTTGCTCTGTCCATCATGTCAAGCTCTATGTTTTCTTATTAAGCAGACTTTTTAATCCAAATGTAATCTAGAGCCAAGGGTATGTTCCTTCCAGAAGTATCCCATTGGTTTCCCAGATCCCTGCGGGCTGCAGTCACGCCGCATAAGAAGAGATGTTGTCCAAAAAGGTGATATGAGGCAAATGCAATTAACTGTTCTGTTCTTTCTTTTTATTCACTCTCTTTTCATGTCAGAGGGGATTACAGAGTCAGGGTGGGGGAGGCCGAACCAGTGTGGGAACCAGTACAAGCACAGCGCAGGAACAGGATCTCGGTGGGCTTAGAGCCCAAGCCGTCTGATCCTCAGCACAAAAGTTCAGCCGACCACCCAGACAGAGACAAGAGATGTAGAAGGGTGGGAAGAAGTCTACAAGGTTTGCTCTGTTGCTGAGTCTAAAACATGTTCTTCAACATCTTCAGCTTTGGATTTATACAGATATTTATTTTTATGCCTCCATGCCTTTAATGTCATTTATTTTACTGCCTCCAAATAAGTGAATTATAGTAACAGAGGTGAAAGCCTATTGTGATGTAAAACTACAGGTTTCCTTTATTTTTTTAATTTGCATATTACTTCAGAGATGCATGATCTGAGACAAACAACAGATTATTGCTTATTGCAAACTTACTGCTTTTACTCATTCATTTGGTAATTTTAATAACATAACCTTGAAATTTCAAAAGATTTAATGTATTCATAATGTTCCCTTTAACTAAAATCTGTTTTGTCATGAAAACTCACTTGCAGTTGCAGAGACAATGATAATGAGCTGACTTCATTTTAAGCACAGGAAATGTATTAATTTGTTTTTTATTGAAAAGTTTTAAACGTTAGCATTTTAAATAAAAATACAATAATGTAGGCTATTATTATTATTATGACAACAATTTTTCTCCAGCATTTTAAAGCAACAGTATAGTTTTTCTTGGACGCAAAAAAAAAAAACCTAAAGAAACCAAAAGTAACAGAGACTCGAGTCTTTGCTTGGCCGGTTCTTTATTTCACGGGATAGAAGAGCGCATGCTGAGAAAAGTACATGCCCGTGCACTGGTTGCAATGTCCAACCTCACATTGGTGCCTTATCAAATACAGCAGATTACAAATGGCGTTGTAATGTTGAACGCACCTCTCCTGTAATCACGTCTCTCTGCTCCTCTGCTGGTAAGGCGCAACTCTTAAAATAACAAAATATTCTCTAATAAGCATATACACAATAAAGCATTGACGTTAATGTTTTACTATGGAATAAAATAGCTGTTAATTATTAGGTGGCGAACTGCAGTTGAGGAGAAACTTCAGCGCGCTTCCGTTCGTTGCATCGCTCTGCGCGCGCTGAAGGGTGAAGATGCATCCGCGCGCAGCTAATGGCACCGGTTCTTCTCACGAGTCACGACTGCGGGATGTCATATATGAAATGGACGAATTTAAATAAAACAGGGCGTTAGGAAGGCAGTCCGGTCAGTGGTCTCTCCCCCTTCGAGGTGTGGTCTCTTTCCAGAAGCGTTCAAAACTAGGCGGCGCGCGAGAAGGTATTCAGCAGAGAAGCGCGTGAGACTGGCCTGGTCTACCAGGCACGAGCGGTTCAGCCCACCGCGCTCTCCAAGCAAGAGCAACATCCACCTGCCGTAAGTCTCAAAGTTTTTAAGTTTTGTGTTTTAAGTTGTAATTTTCACATTTTATTTTGGTAGTTGATAAATACCATGCACGTAACCTATCATAGGTTTAGATTCGTTTAAATAAGCAAAAGTGACTATTTTAGGTGTAGTAACATTTTAAGTTTTCACCGTTTTTAATCACCTGTTAAACTTTTTGGAGTTCAGTTTCTATTATATATTGACCTTTATGTATACAATGAAACCTAAAAAGTTACTTATTTTTGTATAAAGTTTAAATATGGTATTGCAGATTATATATCAAATTACATATTGAATACATGTAAAAAATTACAGTTTTGCATAAATGATAGCATGTCACACTGCCATGAACTGCACACTATCAAACTGATGTTTCTCCCTTTCTTTCTGAAGTTCTGTGTGTCAAGTGAAGTCAGCGTAAGATCAGTGCTGAGAATGGGTGCTGTAAAGGGTGAAGGTGCTTTAGATGGTGGATGGGGATGGATGATTGTGGTGGCCTCTTTCATGGCCCAGTTCCTGTCCTTTGGATCCCCCCAGTCCGTCGGGGTGTTGTACCCCAAGTGGCTCAGTGCCTTCCAGGAGGGAAAAGGCATGACGGCTTGGGTCGGATCCATGGTGTCTGGTGTGGCGCTCATCACCAGTGAGTACTGATCATTTCTCTCTCTTTTGTGTGTGAGAGGGAGAGAGATAAAGAGAGTGTGCCGGTTTCCTAATAAAAAGCAGTCTGTGCAAACAGCAAGAGTTCTGGTGCTGTTATGTAATGCACATTATCACACATGCTGACAAATGGGTGTTCAACATTTTGAAATAGTATAAGACAAAAAGAAATAGCACTGAAAAATTTCTTAATCAGTTATAAACATCTTGTGAACACAAATAATTAACTTTGCAAGCAAAATTGTGTAATGTAAGTTTAACATCCATTGGATTTTGTTAGATTTATGCTATAAACAAGAAAAAAGTAATTGTGGTAACACTTTACAATGTCTCATTTCTTAACATTAGTCAAAATGAACTATGTGCAATATATTTTTTACAGCATTTATTAACCATTGTTCATGGTAATTAATAAAATACATGTTTATTGTTACAATGTTTATTGTTTGTTCATGTTAGTACAAATGAACATTTACTAAGATTAATAAATGCTGTAAAAATGTGTTAACTAACATAGTTAACTAATATTAACAAAGGAAACTTTATTGTAAAGTGTTACCACAATAATGTGCCAGATAAAATAATTTCAAGATATTAATATCTCTCATGCAATTATTTTTTTCAAGTTAAAATGTCCTGTTTTTCTATTTTTAATAGACAAACATTCTAAGACAGACCTGTTTCTTTGTCCTAAGTGTCCTAAATCTAATCTGACATAAAAATCACACACACTAAAACATACTGCTCTTTTCCCCATAGAATGCTGCTGACTCAGTGTTCTAAAGCCCTCTTTCATGAAAAGACATGCTGACAAATAGAAAAATTATCTACTTGTTTACATTACAGTTGTATACTAGTCGGTTTTTGCTGTCGGCATTGCAGGGGTCAAATTGACAAGTCCAAAAGAACATCCTCTGAACTTTACTTACAAGAGAGAGAAAGGGCAGAAAGACAGAAACATAGTCACCTTTCATGAGCTAGAGTAAAACTTCACACAGGCTGAATGTGCGTGTAAATGTGTCTCTGTGTGAGTGTTGGGTTACGGAGGTGTCAGGTTTTGTTTACAGACATAGGGGAGAGTGGGGCACAAAGTAACACTTCTTGACTTTCTCAGTTTGTGTAAATCCACATGGGGTTTAGAATATATTTTTTTTATCCACAGTAATTTTACACGTGTCTAGTACAAATATGTTGCCTTGTTTTAGGATTACAGTGTATACGTTTTTCTTTATTTACCCTAAAAAAATGGAAGTGAAATGTGACAACATGCCCAGTAGGTGGGGTACATTGTAACATCTGAGGGGCACGTTGTAACATGACCATATGACAGCTTAAAATGTTATCTGATCGAATGAAAACAAATATACAAGACAAACTAAAATATTTTGTTAATAAAATAAAATAATTATTTATTTCAAATAAAATAATGGCGTTTTTTAAGAATTAAAAATAATCTGATTTTGGAGTTTGACAATGAACACATTGCAACCATGCTTGGGACGGCCCACATAAA
>NW_015667273.1:700464-702054 GCF_001515625.1 Sinocyclocheilus rhinocerous
AGACAAACTAAAATATTTTGTTAATAAAATAAAATAATTATTTTTCTCAAATAAAATAATGGCGTTTTTTAAGAATTAAAAACAATCAGATTTTGGATTTTGACAATGAACACATTGCAATTATGCTTGGGACGGCCCACATAAACGAGCAAAATGCTTTACATGTCTTGAAATAATCATTTCTAAACATTAAATATTGACTGTCAGTCTTTATTCACCTGTTTCTAAGTAAATAGTGTAAATTACATCGCTAACGTCATAGAATAGCACATTGTAACGCAGTGTTACAACGTGCCCCATCTGCGCAACTGGCATTTAAAGGGGTGGTTCACTGGGTTTTTTCTAGGCTTGATTGTGTTTATGGGGTGCAGTCTAACATGTGTTAATGATTCGTTTAAATTATCACATAATTTACCTTTATTCCACAAGGCTCTGTCCCTTCTCTGAGAAACGGGCTGATATTTTCCTGTTTTAATGAAGCCCCGCCCGCAGAAATTGGCGATGGGCTTTGATTGGTTAGCTAGCCCAGTGTGTTGTGATTGGCTAAACCGCCTCTAGTGCGTGTCTAAACGTACCGCCCCTCACCTCAGCGGCATGTGCTCCGGTTGTATTGTAAACAATACAATACAATACTGGTCAGCATATAGAGCCCTAGTTTGGAAAGGTTTATCAGTGTAGTGTAGTTCAACATTCAGTTGGCTGGTGTTGAGTGTAAGTGTGTTTGAGGGCATTTGGCAGTGATGTTAGATGATATAATGTATCCCATACCAGAGAGTACAGAAGGAGCCATCAAAATAAACACAGCGAAATGATTTAGTCTGGATGGCACAAACTGTTCCCACTAGATGCTCTCCAGAGTCCAGCCATTTTGGCCATATTAGGAGCATATTATGAGTCATTTGCTATTTCTAATGATAGATAGACAAACACATTCTCTTAACCACTTACACTTGACATAGGGCTGGGTAAAAAATATCGATATCTCGATATTAATCGATTCTCATTTTTACGGAACAATATCGATTCTTAAATCCCGAGAATCAGTCTAGCCTGTTTTCAGTTAATGGACGGAACATTGAAGGGCAATTCCCATCCAATATATCGCAATAAGCATTGTGCGTTGTTAGTACTTTAAATATGAAACAAAGTCTCAGATTTCAAATTCTGTCCATTGTATTGCAGTATTCAAACAATAAATGCCATTTTGGCGCTGTTTGATGTGTAGTGACAGATCGCTGTAGCGCCTCAGTTTAACAGACGCGGCAGCGCGAGGCACACGTGAACTGATCATCTCCTCCACATTAATACCAGTTTCAGCACAAAAAATCGCTCAATCAGTGTTTCAGCCGAGCAAAGACGTCAATATAACGTCTTGTAAACAATGTCACGTAACGTGACATTTACATCATTTACATCAATTCGGTGACCATAAATTCATTAGTCAGCTAGAAAAATAAACTGTAGAGAGGGGCCTTTTGGGCCTTTTGTGCACCATATAACATTCATTATAAATTTTACTGTTCTTCAATGTTTAATTTATGTTTGAATAAATCCATCAAGTTTTTATGACAGCCACCATTATGTTTATAT
>NW_015667273.1:705981-721604 GCF_001515625.1 Sinocyclocheilus rhinocerous
GTAAACAATGTCACGTAATGTCACATTTACCTCTGAAAAACATATTCGGTGACCATAAATTCATTAGTCAGCTAGAAAAATAAACTGTAGAGAGGGGCCTTTTGCTAAATATATGCACCATATAACATATTCATTATACATTTTACTGTTCTTCAATGTTTAATTTATGTTTGAATAAATCCATCAAGTTTTTATGACAGCCACCATTATGTTTATATTTCAAAAAAACACATTGAAGTAGAAATATTATTATGTAATTTTAACTTTATTATTTTAAAACGTCATTAAGCGTAATTTTAACAAATCAGTCAATTTTAACCTTCAATATTATAGTAATGTAGTACCAACTGACTCTCGTGTATATTTTATTTTACAGCATTAGTTGAGAGAATGCAACGAATGCCTCGTTTATAATGGGTTTTCATGTATTTGTATCATGGCTCCGGCCTGACAGGGCATCATCACAGTATGGTAGGGGCGTAACATTTCCTTCAGACGCTTGAGGTATTCGGCCAACCACAACGCGCTGGATAGCTGGCCAATCAGAGCACACCTCGCTTTTTCAGATCGATGAGCTTTGTAAAAATCGACGCGTTTCAGAAAGGCGGGGCATAGAGGAGAAACAATAATGTACAGTATGTGGAAAATAATGTGTTTTTTGAACCTTAAACCGCATAAACACATTTCATTACACCAAATACACAAAATAATGTTCTTTTTAGCAGCATCATATGACCCCTTTAAGACCGAGTTGGAGTGAGGGTTCCTTTAATAGGACAAAAGGGCTGTTGGTCCTGTGAGGGGACATATAACGTACCAATAATTTATTGTGTAATAGATCTGAATATAAGGGTCATTATACTATAGAACAGTATGTATACTTAGTCTACATTTATATTATTCAGGATTTCAGGTTATGCTTATTGCCAAGACAAATAATGTGCAATTTGTGTTGCCTTTGCATTGGTGCTTTAGAGTTCAGCACTGAAAATGAAAAGCAGCAAAAATTGTACCTAAGTACATAAGGCAAAGATAACTTGAATGGGTTTTTTATTGTTTGGTAGGTTGTCAAATTTGTGCTGTGGATTATTTATTTATTTATTTTGCATTCAGTAAGATATGGTTCCTGTTTCTCTCTCTGTAGGTCCAGTGTGCAGTGCTTGTGTGGATAATTTTGGTGCACGGCCAGTAACCGTCTTCAGCGGTGTGATGGTGGCTGGAGGTCTGATGCTGAGTGCTTTTGCTCCAAGCGTCTCTTTCCTCATCTTCTCCTATGGCATTGTTGTTGGTAAGATAATAAAAGCATCATTAGCATTGAATGAATAGCAGTTTGCCGGTAGAAACAGATGCATTTGTGTCTGTTTTTTTTTTACCTTCAAAGCTTATGAATATGCCTTGTATTTATCTTCTCACATCATACTATTCGTAGCGAGTGATGGTACTGTATGTGTTTATGTTCAGGATTTTCATTAAGCGCAGGAAGTGCTGAACAGTTTTTATAATGTCAGAGTGTGTCAGGGTTGCTATTAATTATGATTATACAACTTTCAGTGACAGTTTAAATTTTGAAACCCTGGTACCATCACTGTTTACAGTGCCGACCTTTGGTCATACTCACCAACTCTCTGAACACACACAGAAATGTGCTACCTACAAATACGATTGCATGATCAAGCTCAGTGGAGTTACTTTACATACACCAGAGTCATCCTAACCATTTCACTTCCTTTGTTGCCTCAATCAGAAGTACATAATATAGGGCATTATTTAAAAATTTGCACTATTGATTCTGGCTCATCAACTTCATACATACTTAAAGGGATAGTTTACCCAAAAATGAAAATTCTGTTATTAATTACTCTCCCTCATGTTGTTCCAAACCCGTAAGACCTTCGTTCACCTATAATGTACCTATAATGTAATTTACATTAAGGTTTTTCAGACTGACATTAAATTTAGTTACTGATATTTTAAACGTGCAAATACAGTTATGAAATGCTACATTCATGCTGCATTCAAGAATATATTTATGTTTCTGTGTTTAAGGCATTGGCTGCGGACTTGTCTATGCTGCCACACTGACCATAACCTGCCAGTACTTTGACAAGAGGCGTGGCCTAGCACTGGGCATTGTCACCACAGGTGTGGAATGGAATAAAATGTGTATTATTATATTTTATTGGTACTTTAATTTGCATTGAATTACTATCATAAGCATTTTTGGCTTCATGAAAATTAAGTGAAACAAATAAATAAAATAAATAATTCCCTTTCATTAGAAAACATAAAAAATGGTGCAGATAGCAAAAAACAGTGATTTTTTAAAATTACCTGGTTCTTTAGGTTAATTATGCTCATTCTTCTCAGGTACAAGTGTGGGCGGGTTCACTTATGCCACACTCCAGAATGAGCTCATTGAGTTGTTTGGATTGGAGGGCTGCCTGCTTATCATTGGAGCGCTGGCGCTCAACTTGATGGCATGTGCTGGGCCAATGCGACCTTTGAACTTACCTGGTTACTACCTAAAACAGAGAGCTGCTCTACAGCGTACAGAGGAACCAGAAGCACTCTACACCAAACCTACTGCCATTATCATTGACTCTGATCTCAAAACCACACCTAGCTCGGCCGATAACACAGCCACTATTAAGCTTTTGCTCCTCAAGGAACCCACCGAGCTGCAAGACAGTGAAGGGGAAAGAAAAGGTGGGATATTGTCCTGTTCAATAGTAGCACAAGCCATCAAGAAGCGAATGCGTCCCTATGGACGGTACCTGTGCGAGACTGTAGAGCTCCTACAGGACCGTGTCTTCATAGCGTTCTGCATCGCCATATTCCTGCTCAGCTTAGGGGCGTTTCCACCTGTGCTCTTCATGGAGGACGTAGCCCAGAGCGAGGGGCTTATCGACGGGATTGCACTAATACCCCTCGTCTCCATCGTTTCAATGACAGCAGGCATCGGTAAGCTGGTCCTGGGCGTCCTGGCAGACATGCGATGGGTGAACAGCTTGTACCTGTACGCCCTGACGGTGACAGGCACAGGAGCGGCTCTGCTTCTTATTCCTGTGTCTAAAAGCTACATGGGTCTGCAAGTTCTGTCGGCCATGGTTGGATTTTTCTCAGGGAACTGGTCTCTCACATCCTATATCATTACCAAGATCGTGGGCCTTGAACGACTCAGTCAGGCTCACGGCATTCTCATGTGCTTCGGAGGGTTTGGAATCACCCTCGGGCCACCTGTTGTAGGTAAGAAGCAGCTAATGAACACAAGCATGGTTAAAATTGAAGACAAAACCTTGCATGAACAGAAAAGTACTAAAGAAAAAATACATAAGAAAATATATATATTCCTTGTAGGTTCCACCAATGGAGTGATGTCTCACTGTGGGGAGTTTTCGAACACTTTTACTGATGGTGTCTCTGTTTTTCTTTTCTTACAGGTTGGTTCTTTGACTGGACTCAGTCATATGACTTGGCATTCTACTTCAGTGGCACTTGTGTTTTAGTGTCTGGTTTGCTTCTGTTCTTGGCCACTCTGCCTTGCTGGAACAGGACATCAGAGGAGGGAAATTCTCCTGCAAAGAGGTAGTCAACACTTCTCAACAGCCCACTCTTGATTGTGACAAAGTAGCCTCAGTGGCTTGAACAATATCTTAAAGGTCTTTAACTGACCTTGGCCTTAACAATCTGGTGAACATGTAGAAGATTGTCTTCCTTTTCTTACGGTTTTCTTACCTGGTACGGTTTTGCCAGGGGACTTCTCATGGTGCCAAACTTTTTCTTTTGTTCAATGCGAAAAGGTTTTATACATGACCCACGAACCTTGCCATTTTTGAGAGGGCGTATTCATTTTTCTTAGATGCTTATATAAAGACTACCTCATTTTTGAGGCTTATATATAGCAGAAGTGGTTTGCTAATAGTATATTCAGTAGATTGTTTACTGGACACAGAAGCTGTTTTTTTGTAGATCTTGATCACTTGAATTGTGTAAACTTTACTTTCTTAGAGGGTCTCACTGTGTTGCATGTGGATATCAACAACCTGTAAACATACATTTTCATTAATGAGAACATTTCTGACCGAAAGCTTCAGAGAATTATATAATTTGTGAATAGGTTTTTTTTCACTGCACTTTCCATGAAAAGCATTTAAAAACTCCAAATCCAAAGATTTATTTTGTTATTTCTGGGGTACCAAGGACTTGGAATTGCACTTTAATGCACTCTTAAATAGTAACTGCACATTATTTTCCTATTTTTGTCACTTTTTAACAGATTTGCAACAGTTTCCTGTGCATTATCTGCTTTTATTTTCTCTAATACCAAAGTGACAACAAATTTAATTTAAGTGGTAGAGAGAGGCCTTGTTTTTAAATTGACTAGCTTTAGCCACATTTTCATTTTAAGATATACCTCAGCATGTTCTGCATCTCTAATCACTAGTCATTTAGAAATATAAGAATATGCTGATGAAAAAAAAAACCTACAGAGAGACAAGAATTTGATTCTGTGACCTGCAATGTATTTGTATGTGTGCGCCTGATAATACAGTCATCCTCCACAGTTTTTCAACAGGCTGGTCCCTGACAACACTGTATCTTTTATTAATGTATATGTGAAATGCCAGTGTCATTATTTCATGTCAGTATATGTTGTAGAAGTGTAATATATTATGTATAAATGAATGTTAAGAAAAGGCCACTTTTGACCGAAGACTTGCTTTGTGTCTTGAGTAAACATTTTGACAGGGTGCAAAATAATTCAATATAAAATATAACACTGTCCCCCTATATGATGTATCTGTCTTGTTCTTTTATTGCAGTGAGTTTGTTTTATACAATATTATGTTAAGTTTAAGTGACAATAAAAAGATTTGTGACAAACATCCTTGTTCTGTCATTAACATCAGTAACCACCTTTTCCTTGCAGGAAAGCCAAGGAAACCGTTTTCTCATTGAGTGTCTCATTTACATTTCCTGGGAGATCTGGAAAGAGTTGTTGGTTTTTCAGCTTTGGAAGTGTGACTGTAATTAATGTCGCCTTATAACTAGACATTTGGTCTTCAGAGTATGAGAAACCCAAATCATCCTGACAACTTTAAAATATCATTTACCTTTACAACCTTGAACTGTTCATTATTTCTTCTGTAAATGACACATAAACGTGTGTGTGAGGGTCAGGTTTTGTCTACATTGTGGAGAACAAATATCTTAAAAGACTTGTTTAATAACCCTGCAAATGATTAGAATTGAAAATAACAGCTTCATTTTGAAAGGTGCATCAAACTCCCCATAGCCAGCTGAATCTGATGAACTGGTGTAACATGGCAATGGTTTCTGGATTTTTCAGTAAGTGTCTGTTGTTAATATAGCACGCAGTCAGATATAGTACTGTTCATATTAGATAATTCAATGACAGCTTCCTGGTTCCTTTGTTCAGTCTGTAAATCTCATTGATAATTTGCATTATAAGACACACAAACAGTTTGCTATAATCAGTGAAGATCTGTCACATTAATGTAATATCTCTGAATTATGTTTATTTGTGGGATTTATTTACCAGTCCCAATATTTACCAGCTGTATATGCTGGTGTGTGCGCTGTTAGCGACAGGAAATTTACCTTCTCATGTTGTTGCATACAAGACATTACTATTGGCATGTTCCATCTGGAGCAGTGGAAAAATAACAGGCAGACAGACAGTGATTGAATGAGTGAGTGAGTGTGTGTGTGTCAGAGAGAGAGAGAGAGAGAGTTTGAACAGAAATACAGTTGAATTCTAAGGTCTGTTATGAGAAGATTGACATGAATCATCCTGATACAAAGTTCAAAACAAATCTGTATTATTAAATACAACAGAAAATGCACCCATGAGGATATCTGCATACATGTTATTTAAATAAATATAAAAATATGCATAAAAATAAATTGAGCAACGGCACCGTCTTCAGGATAAATGTAGTATTAATTCAGGAGTGATGCCTAAACTTTTTAAAGAAACGCTAAATCTTTTTCAAACATTAAGCTTGATAAGCCATTTGAAAGTTATTATTCACTTTAGCTGAAAAGTACGATCTTGACAAAGAATGGGCTTTACTATCGAGTGAAGTTGTATGTTTGTTCTGAATCTTGTAAAACGAGCTCAAAGTTTCCCACTGTTCCACTGGTGACCAGAAGAGGGAGGCAGAGTGAATCAGTCAGCTCAGAGAGTTTCTAATACGATTATTTGGGTGTTTTGTAAAGCTCTGATTAAAGTTTATACAGTCAAAGTTAATATTCAGTAAAAGCATAATATTCACATATAAGGTCGTTTTTTAATAACTACTGCAATGATACAAAAACAAACATATTTCAACTTAATATGTTTTACTATATTAAGTTCTAAAGTGAAATTCAGAAGTAGCATTCCTTACGAAAATTAACCATGGTTTTATTGTAGTATACAATAGGCCTATATGATTTTTTTTTGGCATACTGATTACCATTTGTATAACCACAGTTTTACTACACATGGTTACACTACACACGTGGTTACACTACGGTTAGTGTAACATGGTTAATTTGTGGTTACCATGGTTTTATTTGTAGAAAAACCATGGTTAATTTTCGTAAGGGATGTTTATTTAATGCTTTCAGTAACAACTTGAGAATTTCAACGGCTTACCTCAGTTTCCTTTCAGCGCCTCTATTTCAATAATCTTATCAAGCAGACCAGGAGGTAGTCTCATTACAGTCTCATTATAGGCCTATTGTGCTTGAGCCTTCCATCACAGATCTCATGCCAAAAATGCTTAACTTTGTGTCACTTAAGAATTATATTAAGAATGTGCACTCAAGAACTGTTGTGTCAATTGATAAATCTAAGCATTGCATTGCAGGTGATGGTCACAATTGAGGTACACCCTTAACCGAGATAAGGGGTCAATAAAACGGACTCCCTCACAAAAAATTTCGTGTTCAGTTCGTTAAAATGGTTGGCGTTTGGTTTGAGTGCGGAAACGTCTCTAGACGAGCGGATTTTTAAAGCATTGACAGGGTAATCACAGTGATGAAGAGGACGCGAGAGGCAGGCGTCATCAGACTGACTGGGTAATTAGCCAATCACAGCGATAAGAACATGACAGACAGGCGGGCATTATAATATTAACAGAGTAATCAGCCAATCACAGTAACGTATTTTAAAATAATTTTAAATATAATATTTAATAATAATATTCATATTTTAACGGCCTAACAATAAAACGACCAATGCAACAATATTTAAACATAGATGTATATTATTATTATTATAAATCGTCTCATTTGGCCATCTGTCTCTTACACTTTCCTTGTTTTTCCAAGCGTTGTCATTCTTTACCCGGATTCCCGAGCCTAGCCACCTATCTTGCGCTGTTATGAACAAAGAGACCGCGAACTGGCGCGAAGTGATACGAAAGAAAGTAGCGCCAACATTCAATGTTGCCTTGATGAACGGTCAGTTTAACCGCTAAATACCGCGAATGACCAGAAGAGAATCGTGTAATAAATTTATAGTCATGGTCAGACAGACAGCAACACCAGTGTGATGTTTGATATGTTGATGCATTTTGCATATGCATATTTTCGATTTTTGATGTGTCATTTTATTTTTACCATGCCCTGTATCATTTTGCTGCTAAGAAAAAAAAGAAATAGCCTACTCTTTAAGGTAATTTAAAAACTTGCTGATTTAAACGTCAACCAGTGGATAGATAAACATGCTTGAGACACATATCTGTAATAATAAAACAATTAAAAATATAATTCCAGGCCATTAGATAAAGTGCTAAGAGACATCAAACATAACATCAAATGTACTATACATGTAACTAAATTACATCAGCCAATCTTTTCCTTTCATTTGTGTGCTAACTTTCTGACATATTTACAAAAACTAAACAGCATCACAACAATTTTAGGTGTAGTGAAGAAATACAGATAAATAGATGCATAGAGAACCTTATAGCATGAGCCAAGTGTACAGTTCCAGGAAAATTCATATTAAACTCATCTATCCTCTCTTCTCTTTACTTCTCCCTCTAAATCTCTGCTTTCCTTTTTATAACATTTGGTATCATCCCAATTGCCCATAAAAGAGATTTATTGATGTTCCACCCATGGATATGACATTACAAAGATACAGAACAGAACAGTAAACATTTATAATGTTTCACAAAACCTGAAAATATATAACACCAAAATAAGATTTAGTCACATTCAATTCAGGGATTACAATCTGTTTAGACCGTTTGGGTAATTACAATCTTGCTGGCTGCTGCATGCATTCAGATATTAATGAGAGCATACTTACACATGATAAAAAAAGGTAAGATTTTATAATGGAATTCTGTCAATCAGAAAGGTATATAAATAAAGTGTGACTGTAAGGGGATAAGATAATCTCACTATTACAGATAAGACAAACCATTTTCTAGACAATGACAAGAATAATGGAAAATGATTTTATGATTCTGTCCAAAACAAAATTATTATTGGATATTTTTCTCTGTCTAAGGATCTGATCTGCCTGTAAGCACTCAGTCCTGTAAATTGATTATGTTACAACAAATCATGAATTCGAATAATCTTAAAATGTGCATGCTCTTACCATGCACTTGAAAAAAATAAAAAATAATGGATTGTACCAGAACCCCCTTTATCATACAAACATATTACTCATGTCTTTATGTGACAGACAGGCAAGTTATAAGGCCTGACATCAGATCAACAATCTGAACAGATTAGTTAACATTTTCTGAAAAACTACATATTTGATAGTACATTTCAAACAGTGTATCTTACAAAAATGCTTTGTGCTGATTTTATGTGTGTGCGTTTGTTTGGAAGGATGAGTCACAAAAATAAGCCACAGCAGAATGAAAAAAAAAAAACTCCAGCCCAGTTTTGTTTGCCCAGTGGATATTGTCAGTTTTCCCCTTTTTAGGCTGCAGCTTGACAATATAAACTGACAGGTATATTCAGATTTATTATGGGTTTTAGCTTGCATTACGCTAGGCATTAGGGTTAGCATTACGGCTTAACTAGCTGCAATTTCCAGGCATTTGTACACTGCCAATACCTCCAAACTTAGCTCTGTGCCTCAAGAAAGAAGAGATAATGTTTCAAATGCAAGTGTTGCCTTCGACTAATTCATTCCTTACAGTTTTCATTGTGTATGAGTGGAAAAAAGTACACAGCTGAGAAATCACCTTCTGCGTCATTGTTCGTATATATTCCATGAGATTTAGCAGAGTAAAATGCTTTTGCAATCTAAAACTCTACAAGAGACATAATCAATGTGCATTATATACTTTGATATTATGACACAAGGATTAGGTATATTACCATGCAAATCACTCCGAGAGTTGTCATGACAGAACTAACATTAACTCAGATTAATATACGTATTGTTCCATGTTCGTCTTCTTGTTGTTGTGTAGGGTTTGTATACAGCGCGAAAGGTTTATGCACATGCTTAAAGTCGTCTTCTCCGTCTGACATGTATACTACATTGTTTTGTGTCGGTTTCAGTGGTTTTGTGTGTACGCAGATATTTCTTGAGACGACGCCGTGTTGACGGAAGAACGAGGAAAAAAAATATCGGATAGGGAAAGCTCTGGCTTCGTGTGGATGTGGCCCAAGTTTGGTGACCCCTGATCTAAGCTAAACACTGGTTTTGATGTTAAGATTAATTAACATTGACCGATTAGCCCAATTACACAGAATTGTTTCTAAAAGATGTCCGTGACACATCAGTGTTAATTGTGGACATCGGAAAGTGTTCGTAGCTGTCCTCGAGTGGCTGAAAATGGCAGTGTAGCACCACGGAGGCCACATCCTTGCGGAAGTTGCTGTTGAGGAAGCCATAGATGATGGGGTTGACGCAGGTGGAGCTCATGGCCAGCAGATGGCAGAGTGAAAACAGCAGATTGTGGTAACACATGGGCAGCGCCTCCTGGTGCCAGTCCGCCACCACATTAAAGGCATTTAATGGCAGCCAGCACACAGCAAATGCAGCCACCAAAGTGACAAGCATGACATTTATGCGTTTGCTGTGTATCATTCGCCGGTGTTCGTCCTCTCGGTTGCGGCTGCACTGGCGCTCCAGCATGCGCTGTCTGCGTCGCAGCCGCAGGAAGATGCGAAGATAGCAAAGTAGCATGAGGAGCAGCGGGCAGCAGTACTGGAATAGTAACAGGCTGGTGGTGTAGGCTAGTTTGTGTTGCTGAGAGGGCCAGACTTCCAGACAGGCCTGCAGCTGGCTGAGCGGCGCAGGAAGCAGACTGTATGGCTCACTGCTGAGCAAGTGAAACGCCAGGAAAGGTAATGATGTTACGCAGGCCAGCAGCCACACAATCAAGATGGCTATGTACGCCTGCGGGATGCTCGGCTTCCAGCCAGATGGATGCAGGATGAGCTGGTGCCTTTCAAGTGCGATCAAAACCAGAGACAGAACTGAAACAGTCACCGACACACACTGCACGAATGGCATTAGGCGACATAGCAGCGCACCGAAGATCCAGTGGTCCATGAGTGTGTAAACCACTGTGAAGGGAAGGCAGAACACACTCACCAGGATATCAGAAACTGTAAGGTTGGCAATGAGGATGCTTGTGACGTTAGGAGGGTCCCGCTGGTGCATAATAATGCAATTGAGGAGGATGTTACCAAGCAAGCCCAAAATAAGCACCAGGCAGTAGCATAGCACTAGTGTAAGTGTCATGGCTCTTGATTGCCAGCAGGGGACATCAAGCAGGAACAAACTACTGTTGCTTTGATTGAGGCTGAGGGTGGAGTTTAAGAGCGCCTGCCACCAAGGCATGTCAAAGAGAGCCGACGGCATTGGCCACCTCAGGATAGCACCAAAGAGCAAAGCATCTTGGGAGTCTGAAAATAACAAAGAGGTGCATCTAAATTAGACGTGCACACCCCTGGGGCACTCAGCATGCATTTCAGCAGCTATGACACTGTAGAGGCTTTAACAGTTATTTTGGAAATCATGAGGACATAAAGTGTAAAATTTTTAAAGGTGATTTAAAGACAAGGGTTTTACTCAGTCCCAAACAGTGACCCTTGCAGAACAATATCATGAGTTCCTCTGAGAACATAGACCTTTACATCTTTGTGCAAGAGAGAGTTGGGTTGACACCTTTGATTATAAATAAAAAGGCGATCTGTTACTTTTTCTGTAGTTGGAAATAATGGGAAAGAGATAAAAGAGAAGTGTGTGGGTGAAATGATACTGTGACCTGCTGAGGGATTTGAAGTGCATCCAATTATAGATGTTCCTTTGGGGGTGGCCATTGATTAAGACCTGCAATGGCTCAAAATGTGAATGCAATCATTTTGTCTCAGCAACGTATCCACAGAGCGTATTGGAGACTGTCGTGTTTTATTTGTGTGTGTCTTGGGTAGCAGGCTAGCAGAACGGTCTCATATCGATCTGAGTGTTCTATGGATAATCTATAGATGCTCTGAATACACACACTAACACACAAAGAGCTCATTGAATTCACTGCACAACAGTTCTTGATTTGTCTGAAACGCTCCTCACATTCCATCCATCATTAAGAATCTAAATTCTTAAAATGATAGTTAACCTTAAAATTAAAAATCTATTATCAGTAACACCCTCATTACTTTTTTTCTTCAGTGGAACACAAGGAGATGTCATACTGTCTTTTTATGCTATTAAAAAAATCCTACTTCCCATTTATAAAGTCAAGTACAAGGAGGACGGCAGGTTATTTCTTGCTTATTTCTTGTAGAAATCGTATACAAAGTGTAGAAGATATTTAGTCAATGTCCAGTGGATTTTTAATAAAATATAGCATCCCATTCGTTGGCAATCATATAAATATTACTGCATTATGGTATACATTAGAAGCCAGTGTTATCTAGATAGTCAGCTTGCTGATGATTCAGGAACTTCGGATGAATAAATGCTATTTCTGCAATGTAATATATGTATAATATGCAATAATTATTTATATACATAAATATGCATCACTGTAACAGCAAGAGAAAGCAAAATACATCCGATGGGAATAAACAAACAAAACAGTAATGGTTCTCTCTTCTGTCAGTTCATGGCCAACTCAAAACACTCTGATATCAAAATGATCTTTTTTAATTATAATGAATTCTTATGCTAATTCTGACAGCACATGAATTAGGCAGAATGTTCACCCTGCTCTTTTCCATGCAATGAAATTGAATGGTGGCCAGTGGTTGTCAAGCTCCAAAAAAGGTTAAAACGTTTCATGACACTAGTCTATATGAATCATGGGCTATATTCCAAGTCCAAACAATAGCTTTCTGGAACAAAGATAATGCAATTTAAGATGTTATTCATTATATGGAAAGCAGTAGCATCAACATTCCCCTTTCGTGTTCCACGAAAGACATCATACAGGTTAGAACAACATGAGGGTGAGTAACTGATGACAGCAGCACAGCCAATCATTACAATTTGCATGGCATATCATTATGTGGGCGCCGGCGCAAAAGTTAAAACAAGAGGGCAGAGAGACTGATTGTGTTGAAGCCCTAATGAGAATCATGTGAAAGAGGCATTAGCCTAGTTCACTATATCTCAGCTGATCTCAGAAAAGTTTAGTCTAAAGTAAAAAGGCATACCTAGCTTTTGTAGGCTTTTCAGAGCTAGATATGCAACAATGAGCATAATCATCCTTTATTTGCACAACAAATTACATTTTCATGCTTGGCTGTATCGTATATATCTCTCTTTATCTCTCTCTCTCTCATTCAGAGGATAGACATAATGAGATAATTTTGGACTTCCTGTTGTAATCAGTGTCCATCATTTAATCATATTATAATATTAGAATTCTCTCATGGCTAAACATATCTGCTACTTGGCCAACACAGAGCCAAGCTGAGTCTAAAATCAGTTTGTAATGGTCAAATGTGTGGGCGTTCCCACCACAAAAAATTAAACCATATTTTCACACTTAATATGCAAAAATAAACTATGAAGGTCTAAAACAGTTTCTGGATAGTTTGAATGTTACATCATCTTAAAAAAAAAAGTTTAAATCCATTAGTTTGAATTAAAATGACCTGATGTGACATAAAAGTTCCTGTATCACGTGCAGATGTGTTTTTTATGAGACAAGGCAAGGAAAATAGGAAGAGTGATCTCTACCCTGCCTTACAACTGATATCCTTTTTTTAATATCATCAAATGTTATTTTTTCACCTGTGATGGGACTTAGAGAGAGAGAAGATCACATTAACCTCCTGTACTCACTCTCTGTCAGTTTCATTCTCTTTCTCTCCCTTTCATAATCATCCCAATCTCACATCATCTCCCCATTCTTCACCTACAGGTGTGGATTTCCCCTAAGGCCGTTTACATGTCACACTGACCAAACCGTAAAAATACTCACATCTGCTCAAACACACAGACATTCTGACTCAACTATAATACAAACCCTGAGCTCTAGATTACAGTTGATATTAAAGCCTGGTGCATTCTGGGATTCTAGATGGTTTTAGTTATTTACTTAAAAACTACATGAATTAAATTTTCAAAACAATCACAGATGCTGTTGTGCTGACCTCTGACCTCCTTTGGGTCAAGGGTCATTGTAAATTCTCTTAGAAAATCCTCTCCACACATAATGTTGTGGTCATACCCTATTTATGTGACGTGACTTATCAGATGCAGAACATCCCTAAAAAGGTATGAATTGAACCCTGAGAAAGGTTTTCATTCTAAGTCAAATATGCTACAAATAAAGTCATTAGTATCTCTGAATCCTGTCGCCATAGTGCCCACATGCACAAATATACTGACCTGAGGAGATGTGCTTGCATTTAAGTGAGCAAAGGAGAAAACTGCTTGTGTGTCCTCACTTCATGGCAACACCAAAGAGCTGCAGTCTATGTCAACATTGGACCCTGTCTAACAGATGACTGTGGGTTACTACAAGCTTTTTCAACCTTTCCGAACAACTAGGCATGTGTGCATGTAGTATGTCTGATGTGGGCTGCTATATCAATGTTTCCAAAATGGAAGAGCATTTAATCAGATATAAAATACTGAACAGAGCACAACTTTTTCTACTTAGCATCCACAGAGGCTTAATATCACCCGGTCACAGCGAATCAAACTTCAACCACATTAAGATGCTCTCAAAATAATGAAACTGTGTCCCTGTTAAATTCATAAATTGAACACAGCACTTTGAATTGCAGTCACCTTTGCAAAAAATATAAAAATAAAATAAAACAATTGTTGAAATAAACAAGTTTAATATGTAATTTAGTGTATATATGTTTTTAATCCTTGAATATATAATGTAGAAACATGCATATCTGTGTGCAGCATTTCAAGAACTCACCTGTGTCTTCTACAGCAGATTGCTGCCAGGCAGTCGGGGAAAAAACACTCTGATTCAGCCAGCTCCAGATGTTCTACCTCAACACTCATCTCCTTCTCCCTCTCTCTCTCATCCTGGGTTTCTTCTGAGTCCACATCCTTGCAATGTGCCGTCTCTGTAGTAACTATTCAGCTGGGCTTCACACTGCATAACCCCCATGAATTCCAGTGTTTACTGCCCACGTGTGACATGAGCGATGTACTGCATGATGAGCCAGCTCTGCTAAAGCTCTTTGCTTCATATTAACAATAACAGAGATACTACACACTGTTTACATAATAAAATGTTGTAAGTATTTATGTCGCTGTCCTCAAATTATTCAGTTGCCAAAAGCAGGTTTTAGGAAATATGTAGTCGACTTTACAAAGGGATTCAGGTGAGCGGAGAGCGGAGAACGGGGGCAAGTTCAAGCTCAAACCGGTGCGCAACGTTTTGCTACGGTTTCCGGTTTGAACGACATGTTTCCTGGAAATGGTGTGCAACGGGGTTTGAGATACAGTAGGTGCGTTCGACTTGAAGCACGGCTACAGACGGCAGTCAACGAGAGCAGCCGCTTGCAGTCGGGGGCGGAGTTGAAAACTGAGCCCTCAAGCCGGACATTTCTGCTCCTGTTAGTGATGCTCTGGTGTTTGCATACTCTAGATGAAGTGAATTAAATGCAATATTTGTCAAATATACAGACGTTTCAGAAACGTTTTCATGAGCAACAGATATACTGATTATATACTGCTTAATACAATTTTACTGCCCACGTGTGACATGAGCGATGTACTGCATGATGAGCCAGCTCTGCTAAAGCTCTTTGCTTCATATTAACAATAACAGAGATACTACAAAGCCTGTTTACATAATAAAATGTTGTAAGTATTTATGTCGCTGTCCTCAAATTATTCAGTTGCCAAAAGCAGGTTTTAGGAAATATGTAGTCGACTTTACAAAGGGATTCAGGTGAGCGGAGAAATTTCTAACCGGCATGCATTGCTTCAAGTCAGCCGCGATCGGTTTGCGCGGCGCCACATGAAGTCGAACGCACCTATTTTCTCTTGTTTGGTGGGTGTGTCAAAAATGTCAGCCCATTCAGCAGCAACATGTATATAAACCAAGGGGTATTAAAGAGACAGCTCACACAATGTAATTAACATCAAAATAAATTCACAAGAGCAAGTATATTGTTTGCACATGTTTATTTACATTAAA
>NW_015667273.1:721745-727619 GCF_001515625.1 Sinocyclocheilus rhinocerous
CATCGAGCGTATTTTGCAGTATTAAACACGTATTTATACCGATTTCATCCGGCTCCGAAAATTCTTCAAAAAGAACACAAAGAATGGCCTTCTCAGCTGCCATAGTTGCAACTCTTGCGTCATCAGAACAGGGGTTCAACGCACCACCGTTTCCGTTTAAAAAAAGTTTTGCACCGTTTTGTCGGGGCTGAATGCAGCCCAGCTTTGGCGTCCATTGTATCAGCGTTCCGCGTTCTGATTGGTTGGTTGGAAAAACCACGTAGCCTTATGTTGCCAGATATCGATTACACCTTGAAACAATTTTTTTAAATAAAAGTTTTGTTTCGCTGTTATTTTTTTATGAAGCTTTTTATGAAGACTGACATGTTGAATATGAAAATAACATTCTTGTGCATCATTAAAGGCAGAGTAAGTGATTTCTGGTAGCCAATGTTGATATTTGAAATCACCAAAACAAACATGCCCCTACCCCAAAAGGGTCTTGCCCCTATTTTGATAGCTCCGCCCCACATATACTACGCAACCCAGGCAACGATTAGTTCTGTGAAACAAAGCAAAACCAATTTTACACCGTGTCTACGGACGTGAGCGGCGCGGCGCGGCGCAACAAATCCCGACAGAAAACTGCTGCCGGGTTCTATTTATGACGTGCTGACACCGATTTCAAATGGTTTTCAACGGTCGTTTGATCGCGTCTAGTGTAGGCAGACTTTAGCTGTTGTAGACACGGTGTTACTCACCTATTGAGAAGAAACAACGCAACCTCGGCGTCCGATCGCAGGCCTCCGCTCCTTGAGTTCTCTCCCGCGCTGGAAAGCTGATCCGATATTTACACGGGTCCTACTTCTTGCCTTATCGTTCCGCAGACGTTTTCCTCTTTTGTTTTTTATCCACCATCTCTATCTTTCTGTCGCTCGGCTCGGCTAATGTCCGTCCCATGCACTGAAAGCTCTCTCCTCCACATCACGAGACGAGTACACACGCCCCTTATTGCTGATTGGCTACAAGTTTGTTTTGCTATTCGGCCCGAATCAGTTTTCTAAAGTGTTTTTGAAAAATCACATACCCTGCCTTTAACAGTGCTAATAAAAAGTTGACAAATTACACAAGCTAATCATTATGCATTAAAATTACATGGTATATGCATAATACTGTAATACTGTAATAATACTGTGTACGTTGGATGATCTTTGTCTTTTATGACTGGTCCCACAATATTCTGGAATTTTCTAGAAAGCACTAGAATTTCACAGAATATTACAGAATGTTAGAGAAACCTCTAAAATGTTCCCTTGTACAAGCAATATATATATAGCAAATATATTATTAAACTACAAAATTAATCTCTTACTAACTTACATCCTTTCTGCACTTTGTTGTTATAGACTACAAATTCAGAATTCAGTCAGTGAGTGCGTGCGCGCCCACTGAACAAAACTCCGGTGTTTCAGTGGTGACTAATCTAAGTGCCTTTGGTAAGCCATTGCATAACCACAACAGAAACGTGTGTGATTGGTTATAATGCTCAATGACGCAAAAAAGAAAATAAAAATAATATCAATAATAATAATTAGGCTTGATCATATTGGGTTAAAAAAGGCTTACAGTAGGCTACAAGAACCACTATTGTAACTCACTTTCTTGGAGTTGTAAAGATCCATTTAAATATTATTATTCTAGTCTGTTCTATTCTTCTGAGTATCAATACAGTATGTATTGTCTCTTTAGAAACCACTGCTTTATTATTACACATAGCCCACTTCAATTTTACATTTATAGAGCAAATGCATTTACAATTTCGCAGAAACCTGGATAATTTTACTACTGAATATGATCAAAATTATGCGACACTGTATTAATCTTTATTCTGTATTCATTTTGTATTAGCAAAACCTGTTTAATACTGTACACTGTTTTATAGAGCAAATGCATTTACAATTTCGCAGAAATCTGGATAATTTTACTACTGAATATGATCAAAATTATGCGACACTGTATTAATCTCTATTCTGTGTTCATTTTGTATTAGCAAAACCTGTTTAATACTGTACACTGTTTGCTGCCCAACAGGAAAGACAAACTGCGTTAGGGGCAGTCGTGGCCTAATGGATAGAGAGTCGGACTTGTAATCCGAAGGTCGCGGGTTCGAGTCTCAGGTTCCGGCAGGGATTGTAGGTGGGTGGAGTGAACAACCAGCGATCTCTGGCTGCCCACTGCTCCGTGTGTACGCACACTTGGATGGGTTAAATGCAGAGCACAAATTCCAAGTATGGGACACTATACTTGGCCTCACTGCATGTCATGGTTTTCTTTCTTTTTATTTGTGTGTGTGTGTGTGTGTTCACTACTGTGTGTGTGCACTTGGATGGGTTAAATGCAGAGCACAAATTCCAAGTATGGGACACCATACTTGGTCACACGTCAAGTCACTGCATTTCATGGTTTTCTTTCTTTCTTTTTATTTAAGCCTGCTGGAAACCCATTCAAGTCAACACACATTAGGCTACACTGTTTTAGAAATGCACAAACAAGCACAGATGCATGCTCTTATGTTTATTTAAAAGGCTGTTTAAATCAGCTCATTCAGCATGGTTTAGCCTGGTCATTTATGAGAGAATTTTACCCCCACACAGGATGTTACTTCACATGTTCAATGTCCTCAGAAACGTGGTCATCACCAGTGGGCTGAGCAGTGCTGTCCTCATAGACATGTCTGTTCCAACACACAAATATATAAACAGGGTTGAATATGTTTAAAAAAAATTTATTTAACATTTTAACATATCCCTTGTGAAAAAGAAGTGTGCTTAATTGTATTAAAAGTCAAATTCAAATCTTAAAAGTATACTTTTTAAAAAGTGCACTTGCAGATAATATAATATAATTTAAATTAAAGGCCACTTGAGTGTACTTAAAGAGAGTACACTTTAATGACAATAGGTCTTAACATAAGTGCACTTTTTAAAAATGCACTTTATAATAATGTCTAATTAAGTATTAACATACATATAAGTAAACATACATTTTACATTATGATTTTATTGTGCTTTAAATAATTACACTTATTTTGATATATTTATCAATATACCTATAACTTATGTAAAATAAATTATATTAATTTCAACTTAAGTGTGTTCTCCAAAATTACATTTGTTAATGTATTTATATGTATTTAGTCTATACCATGTGCACTAATGCACTTGAAATGTATTTTTCTTCTAAACTTCAATACACTTTCACACTTTCTTATACAGTATACTCCAATAAAACTTCATCAGTTTACAATTTTTCATCACCTGCGCTATAAACTCTATGAAGTTTAATTTTCAACATAATATTTGACATACAGTGTCATTTATGACTGACTTTTAGTTAGGTGAATGAGTCATGAATGAGTCTAACCATAGTCTTTGGTCTAACTACACAACAAATTAGAACAACTTGAACTTGAACAGAAATGGAAAGCTTGAACTAAAATTACATGTAACCACACACCAATCTCTTTTGTTTAATGCGCATGCCCCAAAAATACTATGTCATGATGGCACACTACATCAGCAGAGTTTGAAAAATGCGCTGTCCGCCATGTTTCTGTAAATGCAATTATTGAGGGAACTTCGCTGATCAAACAAGAAGAGAACAAAGGATGGTTTGGATGATTACTGATGAGACTTAATGTACAGCAGATAATGAATCACATAAGTATATCTTGATATAAGCTTTCTTTATTCTTAATTTAGTCTAAAGGCTTTCACCGTCCTATGATTTGACTGCATTATAATAATTTCTTATATCGGAATGTGATCGCGTGTGTAGACCAAGAAATTTGGCAGCTGAAAATACAATATTTTATTTTAACTAAACGATTTCAAATTCAATTTAACATTACTGAACCAAATTAAAAAATCCGATCTTGTAATATTTAATGTATATAATCAATAGTATAACCACCAGTAATATTCAATATACCAGCCACCTCTAGAAATAATGTTGTTGTTGTTGTTTTTTCTTTTTGCATTTGAAGAGCGAGATGTTCCGTTATTGCTTGTGTTTGTAATATGTAATATTTTTGTACTTATCTGGAGTTATTCATTCATTTTGCAGGATCAGTACAGATTTGTTACTGGAGATAAGTTACAGTGCGGAAACGCAGACCAGTACTGAAGAGGTGATGTTAGAAGTTTTTTAATGAATTGTTGCCCAGTCAGCGCACCCTGATCACACATTACCAGCTAAAAGTGCCATTAAGTCATTATCCCTATGGATTTTAAATGCTTTGAATCTTTTCCAATTCTATATTTGGGTAATTTATAAAGTTCTGTGTTATTCCCTGTAAAGTAGGAATAAAAAATGTTTGTAAAAATGTTATCTATTTTTAAAGCCCAGTGTCACTTTTGGTCCTGTTTAATGTTGGTGCTAGTAAAGGTTTGAGAACTTATGGCTTGGTTTCACAGACAGGGCTTAGACTAAACCAGGATTATGCCATAGTTCTATTAGGACATTTAAGTAATTTTCATTAACATGCCTTAGAAAAAAACATTACTGGTGTGCATCTTGAGACAAAACAAAGGCACTGATATTTCTAAAGATCAGTCAGTGCATGTTTTTTTCAGTTTGACATGGCTCAGAATTACATTTTAGTCTGGGGCTAGGCTTAAGCCTTGTCTGTGAAACCGGGGGTACAAGTAACACAGTTTGGTAATGTTTTACAATAAGGTCTCATTTGTTGTACATGGAATGATAATTTTCTTGAATTCTTTTTGTATTCACATTAATTGCTTGTCAGTACATTAGTAGTACACTTTAACCATATTTTAAAGACACTAAAAGCAATTATGAAAGTACATATAAAGATGTACTAAAGTCCCACTTAAGTGGTTTAAAAAATAACTCAAAAGTTCAACTTATTGCATTTAATATAACTTTAAAATGTGATGCATTTGAAATTAATTACAAATACAATGTACTTAAGCGGCGAAAACATTACATTTAATCTGCACTTAAGTGTGTTCTTTTAAAGTATATTATTTCCTCAATAAGTACACTTTATAAACGTATACTTAAGTGCACTTCTTTTTCACAAGGGATATACCGTCAAAGACTATAGAATACCTTAAAGGGTCTTTGATATCATTTACACATGATGACAGCAAATGCTCTCAATTTTATTGAGAATCACCTCTGTTCCACTTCCAGCTAAAAAATATCCTACGCAAATGGTTTGGTTTTATAAGCTATTGCTAAGTGTAACTTGCTTTGAATAAAATCATCTGCCAAATGTATGAATGTAAAAAAATTATAAAAATGTGACTTAATGAAGCCTGTAAAATGTAAATAAATGTTTATTTAAAAAAAAAATCTTATTTTGCAAGTTAGAACTACGGTGACCGGGAGGGGACCCTCTCACACAAATTTCATGCTTTGGGTAAGTGTAACCCAATGTTGGGTAAACTGTGTCAAACTGGTTAAAAATGGATACATATGTCAACTGTCATTTTTTGTGTGAGTAGTGCACTATTGCAGACTTATACACTGAGGTTTCAATTACTACATTATTTTAATATAGTTTAATATAGTTAGTCGTGAACTAAAGTGGGCCGGTCTAAGGCATGAAACTCCAGGGCTGAAAATGGGTTCCACTCCGGCCCTGTGTGCATGTCTGCAGCAAGACCCTAATGCCGAGTTCACACTGCACGATTTTCAAAGACGTCGCATCACTGTTGGTTTCACACTAAACGACTAAATACAAATTTTTTTTGGCGGGGTTCTGCTGGTACAATTCACATTCCAGGGCCTAAATATCATGTTATTGGGGTCGCTTCAACCTGCTGACATAAAAAACAACCGGCGGCAATCGCGGATTTGGCAACACTG
>NW_015667273.1:727862-728109 GCF_001515625.1 Sinocyclocheilus rhinocerous
CGCAAAACCTGTTGGCGAGTGAAAAATCGGGCTAAAATCGTGCAGTGTGAACTCGGCATTAGTCGACATTATCAACAATGTCGGCAATAAAAAATTGCTGACAAATATTTTTGTTGTCCAGTAGTCGTTTGATCTCATATGATCTAATGCATTGTTTCCCAAATGGGGTGCCGTGTAAAAATCCTTTTTTAAGGAGATGTCAAGTCAGGATCTTCGGCAACTTCATCCTTGTGACACCGACTCAGAA
>NW_015667274.1:0-1243 GCF_001515625.1 Sinocyclocheilus rhinocerous
AGACTAAAGCTTGCCCACATGAAAGATGTTTCTAACAAATGAAATAAAATGTTATTTGAAATGCAGAAAGTCAGATTTTAATGTCTTTGGAGTTTTATGCTGATGAAGATATGTTAGAACTTCTAAGCACAAGAATCTTAGTTTAGTCCTTCTGTGAACAGTAACACTATGTTAGTGCAACTTAGCAAATGAAGAGAATGCAAGCCCACAGATGCTGAAAACCTCTTTCTCTGTTACAGAGACATGGTTTTTGCAATGTTAAGACTTAAGCTTGCCCACATGAAAGTAGTCTCCAACAAGTGAAATGAAATGTTTTTTCCAATGCAGAAAGACAGATTTTAAATTCCTTCTAACACTATGTTAGAGCAACTAAGCAAATGAAGAGAATGCAAGCCCACAGATGCTGAAAACCCTGAAAACCTTAGAAAGTTGGTTTATGCAATGTTAAGAGTAAAGCTTGCCCACATGAACGTTATCTCCAAGAAGTAAAAATAAATGTTTGTTTGCAATGCAGAAAGACAGATGTTAATCTGATCGGAGTTTAATGCTCATGAAGTTATGTTAGAGCTTCTAAGCACAAGAAGTTGAGTGCTTCTGTGAACAGTAACACTATATTAGTGCAACAAAGCAAATGAAAAGAATTCAAGGCCTCATATGCTGAAAACCTTCTTTCTCTGTTACAGAAAGTTGGATGTTGCAATGTTAAGACTAAAGCTTGCCCACATGAAAGATGTTTCTAACAAGTGAAATTAAATGTTTTTTTCCAATGCAGAAAGACAGATTTTAATGTTATAGGAGTTTAATGCTCATGATGTTATGTTAGCGCTTCTAAGCACAAGAAGTTGAGTTTAGTGCTTATGTGAACAGTAACACTATGTTAGTGCAACTAAGCAAATGAAGAGAATGCAAACCCACAGATGCTGAAAACTTTCTTTCTCTGTTACAGACAGTTGGTTTTTGCAATGTTAAGAGTAAAGCTTGCCCACATGAACGTTATCTCCAAGAAGTGAAATGAAATGTTTTTTTCCAATGCAGAAAGACAGATTTTAATCTGATAGGAGTTTTATGCTCATGAAGTTATCTTAGAGCTTCTAAGCACAAGAAGTTGAGGTTAGTGCTTCTGTGAACAGTAACACTATTTTAGTGCAACAAAGCAAATGAAGAGAATGCAAGGCCTCATATGCTGAAAACCTTCTTTCTCTGTTACAGAAAGTTGGTTTATGCAATGTTAAGAGTAAAGCAT
>NW_015667274.1:1563-6997 GCF_001515625.1 Sinocyclocheilus rhinocerous
TTTCTAACAAGTGAAATTAAATGTTTTTTTCCAATGCAGAAAGAAAGATTTTAATGTGTTTGGAGTTTTATGCTCATGAAGATATGTTAGAGCTTCTAAGCACAAGAAGCTTAGTTTAGTCCTTCTGTGAACAGTAAACCTATGTAGGCGCAACTAAGCAAAGGAGGCGAATGCAAGCCCACAGATGCTGAAAACCTTCTTTCTCTGTTAGAGAAAGTTGGTTTATGCAATGTTAAGATGAAAAGATGTTTCTAACAAATTAAATGAAATTAAATGAAATGTTATTTGCAATGCAGAATGTCAGATCTTAATGTGTTTGGAGTTTTATGCTCATTAAGTTATGTTAGAGCTTCTAAGCAGAAGAAGTGTTGCGACAATTTGGTTTGTGAAAAAGTTATACAAATAAACATGAATTAAATTTAATTGAATTATGTCAATGTAAAGTCTCCATAAACATGACCGGACATGTCCGGTGCCCCAATAGTCCTTATCGTTTGACCTGTTAAAATATATATTTTTTTCCCGATCCTGGTAAAATGTACAACGTTTTTATATTTTTAGTGATGACTAAAAGAGAGAGAGAGAGAGAGAGAGAGAGAGAAAGAGCAAAAATGCCCTACCTTGAAATGCAACCGGCCACGCGGACCCCAGATGGGGAAACCCCCCGGATGTGGGGACGGACCATTAAAATCTACGTAAACATTCCTCAGGACTTCATTTATCGCTTGCCATTCTCTGAAACTGTCAAACATCTGTACAAACATCATATGTCACCCCCCGGAGGTCATAGGTTGATGTCGGAATTTCACATATGCCGGTTTTCACATCTGGACAGGTCACGGGGTCAACCAATGTGTGTGTGTGTGTGTGTGTGAGAGAGAGAGAGAGAGAGAGAGAGAGAGAGTTTTTCCAACTTAAACTAAACACAATATTGGGAAACATTTCATTCAAGGAACGGTCATTCCTGCACTAGGAGGAAATCTTTCTCCTGGAAAAATGTAAGGGTAGTTTTATTTATTTATTTATTGTTTTATCCCCAATTTCATTATTAGTCATGTTACATATTTTATTTAAATTATTTTATGCAACCATCAGATTATATGTGTGGTCACACATATTATGATATGTTCTCATGATCTGTTAGAATTGTCTACTTATTCTTTTATTGACCTTAAATCCAATATCTTTCTCACATCTCCCATACAGAGAGAGAGAGAGCAAAAATGCCCTGCCTCGGAATGTCATGTTACATATTTTATTTAAATTATTTTATGCAACCATCAGATTATATGTGTGGTCACACATATTATGATATGTTCTCACGATCTGTTAGAATTGTCCACTAATTCTTTTATTGACCTTAAATCCAATATCTTTCTCACATCTCCCATGCAGAGAGAGAGCAAAAATGCCCTGCCTCGGAATGCAACTGGACACTTGGACATGCAAATGGGGAAACCTCCCCGGATGTGGGAACGGACCATTAAAATCTTCAAAAGCATTCCTAAGGTCTTCATTTATAACCTGTCACCGCTCGGACACGGACATACAGCTGAACAAAAATCATTTTTCATCATAGGTCATAGGTTGACGGAATTACACATATGCCGGTTTTCACATCTGGATAGGTCACCGGGGTCAACACAACGTGGGTGGTCGCAACGTGGGTGGTCACTACGTGGGGGAGGGGCCGCGTGGGGGATGGGGATAGGTCACAAAGGTCAAAGCCATCAATCAAGTTGACATTTGCCGCATCATATAGCTACTGACGACAGCGTGTCTCTGGCAGCTTCAGATGCGGAGGAGCTGTCGGGCTCGTCTTTTGACCCTGCCCCCCTGCTGTCCGCAGAGCCCATCGCAGCATGGACGCCGAAATGGGAGATCTTCGGCATGGCTGAGGTCGACCTCTTCGCCTAAGAAGGCAAGTCTCACTGCCCAATTTACTTTTTGAAGGACAGGGATGCGTTGGCCCACGACTGGCCCAACCTCCTCCTTTATGCTTTTCCCCCAATCGCCCTGATCCCACAGGTAATCAGGTGAATCAGGTTCTGAAACACAAGGTTCTGTTGGTGGCCCCGCTCTGGAGGAAACAATACTGGTTCGCAGAGCTGTCTCGGCAGCTCTCAGCAGCCCCGTGGCCCATTCCCCTGAGACGAGACCTCCTCTCTGAGGCAAACAGGATGATATGGCAACCCAAACCAAGCTGTGGGCTCTGCACCACTGGCCTCTTGATGGGAGCCTGCAGACCTCCCAGAGAGCGTGCTAAATACAATATTTCAGGCTAGACCACCCTCTATGAGGCGGCTCTATGCCCTTAAATGGTCTGTCTTCTCCGCCTGGTGTACGGCCCGTGGCACAGACCCATTTTCCTGCAACTTATCTCTGATAGTGTCCTTCCTGCAAGAGCTGTTGGATAAGAGTCTTTCCCCCTCCCCGTTCAAGGTCTATGTAGCAGCCATAGCAGCCTCACATGCTCCTATAGCTTGCCAGTCGGTGGGCAGAAACAACCTAGTTGTTTGTTTTTTGAAGGGGTCTAGGAGGCTCAACCTTCCTCGCCCTATCACTGTCCCTACATGGACATGGAATTCTATCGACCTGCCCACGGTGTTGAGGGCTCTGAAGAGCCCTCCCTTCGAGCCGTTAGAGTCCGTTGACCTTTGTCCCCTGATGCTAAAAACTGCTCTGCTACTGGCATTAGCATCAGTAAAGCGTATGGGAGATCTGCAGGTGAGCCCCACCTGCCTCGAATTCGGGCCCAACGACTCCAAGGTTGTCCTGAAGCCGAGGCATGGTTATGTACCTGAAGTGCTCTCGACTCTCTCAACTCTATCGACTCCGTTCAGAGCACAGGTAATAGCTCTTTCAGCACTTTCTCCTTCAGAAGATGATCAAGAGCTGAATTTACTCTGCCCCGTCAGTGCATTGAGAATATATATTGAGCGTTCCGCCCCGTTCAGGCAGTCGGAACAGCTTTTTGTATGCTTCAGTGACCGCACCAAAGGGTCTCTAAGAAGCACACCACTGAAGAATAGCATCCATTCGGCTATCCTTTAGGTGGCTCCCGTACGTCACTTCGTGGACGGTGCCCACCGGAACCCTTTGAGGACTGAGGTGGTTCTGGGGGTCCAACCACTTGGGGGTCTGAACGGGAGACCCCTAAAGCCCGAAGGCCCCCAAACGCAGTTCAGCAATGCTCCACAGCAGGGCGCCAACATGTTCCACTTCAGGCCTATTGCATAGGGGTCTCCCCATTCATATAAGTTGGAAGTGGACGCTTTTCGGGTGGTACCCCCGTCCCACTTACCTGCTATTCATCCATTTCCCATATACTTTGGCATGCGGACCCCCATCCCACTTACCTGCCATTTGTCCATTTCCAATCCAGGTCAGCGTGCTGACCACTGCTGACCACCACATGGCCCCACCCCCATCCCACGAACCTGCTATTTGTCCACTTACCTACTAAAGTGACAGAATGACCCCTTGACCGCTACTGACCACTGCCCCGCCCTCGGGACCCTCCCCCCGTCCCACGAACCTACTATTTGTCCGCTTATCTACTAAAATGATAGAATGACACCTTAACCACTGCCCCGCCCTCGGGACCCCCGCCCCCCCCATCCCACGACACTACTATTTTGTCCACTTACTTACTAAAGTTATAGGGATCGAATGAGATTGCTATAGTAGCTTAGTGGGATTATTCTCCACCAAAGAACTTAACCGATCCCATTCAATAGATTGCAAGTGGGATATGTGTCCATTTTCAACCTATTGGATGGGAGCACTTTAATAGGTTAGTGGGATAATTGTCCACCAAAGTACTAAACCGATCCCATTCAGTAGACTGCAATTGGGATAGGTGTCCATTTGCAACCTATTGAATGGGAACCCTTTAATAGGTTAGTGGGATAAATGTCCACCAAAGTACTAAACTGATCCCTTTCAGTAGATGCAATTGAGATATGTGTCCAAAAGCAACCAATCGAATGGGATCGCTATAGTAGGTTAGTGGGATGATTGTCCACCAAAGTACTAAACCGATCCCATTCAGTAGATTGCAATTGGGATTTGTGTACATATGCAACCTTTCGAATGGGATCGCTATAGTAGGTTAGTGGTATATGAAATTATATCATATCATATGATCCCATTCAGTAGATTGAAATTGGGATATGTGTCCATTTACAACCTATTGAATGGGAAACCTTAATAGGTTAGTGGGATAAATGTCCTCCAAAGTACTAAACCGATCCAATTCAGTGGATTGCAATTGGGATATGTGTCCATTTGCAAACCATTGAATGGGAAACCTTTAATAGGTTAGTGGGATAAATGTCCACCAAAGTACTAAACCGATCCAATTCAGTGGATTGCAATTGGGATATGTGTCCATTTGCAATTAATTTAATGGGATCATAATAATAGGTTAGTGGGATAAATGTCCACCAATCTGCTAAACCAATCCCATTCAATAACTTGCAAGTGGACACATATCCCATTTGCAATTAATTCAATGGGATTTATACAACAATGTAATTGGAGTATTGTCTACCAATCTAGGTCCCATTTCCAACCTATTCAGTGGGCCTCAAATATGAGGGCTGTGGACAGATACATTTTGACATAAAACTTTGTGCTGCTGACTCTGGCGGTCCTTATAGATGCTGATATACAGCCTAAACCACTGTGTCCACAAAACACCTACCGTATTGACCCGAATATAAGACAATGTTTTTTTCTTGGAAATACATCTGAAAAAACGCGGTTGTCTTATATTCAGGGTCTAGACTTTGACATGTCAATAATACACCCACAACAATAGCTCTATGGTACATCATCTTTATTTTAAGATCAAATACATTCAGCGCGCTATGCTTATCAACTCGCGCACATCAGCTATACAGACGTTAATACTGAATGTTTAACATTATATTCATTGATGTTTTGTGGACACAATGGTTTAAGACCTTTCATGATGAAATATTTAGATAAAACCTATTTATCAGCACTCCGCAGGCCCCCCTTGAGTGTGTAGCACCCAGTTTGGTGCCAAAATTCCACTGTCCACCAACCTCCTATTTTGTATCATGGAATAGGTTGCAGGTGGGATCTCCAGATCTCAGATCTGGAAAAGTCCAGAGAGCCAGGACTTGCACTCCTGTCTTAGGGTGCTTTCACACTAGCACTTTTGGTGCGCACCGATACCACTTTTTTCAGTACTCGCCCGATACCGATACTTTTATTTTTGGTACTTGCCGATACAGAGTACCGATACTCGAGTACGAGTACAGGAGCTCACTATCGGGCCCGTATCGGTGCATCCCTAGTGCGCACCCAGGTTCGATTGACGTCAGAGTTCGGTATGTTTGGATAATGTGAACGCGGTCTTCCGAACTCGGGTGCGCACCCGCGAACCGTACCCGAGTCCGCT
>NW_015667274.1:7494-23799 GCF_001515625.1 Sinocyclocheilus rhinocerous
GGTATGGTTCGCTGCTGATGTGAACGCAATCGTACCAAATCACGGAAGTGAACCGCTATTAATGACGTATTATTTGATAAAAATGTGTGTTTGTGTGTGTTTCACTCACTTTCCTGTCGAGCGTGACTGACGCGCTGCAAGCAGAGAGCTGTATATCTCATTTCTGTTCACCTTCAGAGTTCTTTAGGGCATTTGCAGTAAGAAATACTGTTAAATACTGAAGCTTTGGAAACAAAACCAACGGTTCAAAAGCATAAATATAAAATTGAAGAGAGCAATGCTACTCATTTTGCCGTCTTCTCCTGTGCCTTCGTTACTAAGCAATGGGGTAAACAGCTGCTGGCTTGATGACGTAAACGAACCGCGGTTCGGACCCAAATAATATAATGTGAACACAGTCCAGTGGGGGCAGGGGGAGGGGGGAGCAATCGAACTCGGGTTTGGACCAAGCAATCGAACCAAGTGTGAAAGCACCCTTAGTCTAAATCTCCTCTATCAGAAGAGTGAATTTCAAGTCAAGTTTAAGAGGAAACACCTATTTGAGTCCCATTATATAGCTTGTATGAGCCCCAAATAGTAGCTTTCTGGACACTTTATATAAATAGGATTCATCATATTTATGATGTATTTTTCTTGAGTAAACCAACTCTGATTTACTCAAAACCCATTTATCTGATTTGCATATCATAATAATGTTTATTATGCATAAAAAATGAATGTCCATAAAGCTCCTATCCAGTCTGCATATAATAGGTTGCAAGTGGGACCTTTTTGTAGGAGTAATGTAGAATGTCCCAGTTCCATCCTATTGTATGGGCCCCAAATAGTAGCTTTCTGGACACTTTATGTAAACAGGATTATTCATATGTAGTATGATTTTTCTTGATTAAACCACCTCTGCTGTACTCAACACAGTCATTTGGACCAATGTATCTGATTTGCATATCATAATAATATTTATTATGCATAAAAATGAATATCCATAAAGCTCCTATCCAATCCCCATTAAATAGGTTGCAAGTGGGACCTTCTGGAAGGAGTAATGCAGTATATCCCACTTGCAACCTATTATATAGTGATTGAATAGGAGCTTTATGGACACTTCCTGTATATTGTATTATTCAAATTACACACAGGGCTCCGTCAGGGACCCCGGAGTGATGTACCGAGAGGGCTAAGGCCTAGCACCGCAAAAAGCATTTTTTATTATTTTTGATCCATCTCTCTCCCTGCCATTCATTCAATGGGAGAGACTCAGACACAGGCCTGATTTCAGCCCCACACTCAGCCATACTTAAAAGGTTTCAAAAGCAGCTAGGGGCCACAAACTTTGGGGGCCAATTCAGGGGCCTGTAACGGTAAACACTGCAAAGTTTCGAGGTCCTACGACCTGTCGTCTCCAAACGGGAGATGTCTCACTCGCCAACTAATCATGTAGCAGTTTGGTGGACACGCGGCCCCTTTTTTGACCTTTTGACCCCTAAAGGAGGTCGTAGGGTCACCAAACTTTTCCACCCACTTGAGGACCGTGACGAAATGCAAATGGCACACTGGGGTTAATCGGAGTTCTCTAAGCCGTGTCCCCGAAGTTACTATGGTAAACCCATTCAAATCGGTGGAGAGTGGGATTTTCCAAATTTTGCACGGTGGCCCCTGGGGGCCGCCCAAATGACATACTGAGGGCCTCGGGTTCCAAAGTGAAAGGATTTTTTTTTGGCTCTTACAAAAAAATCTCTGCTGCAGGCCTCTTGGTCTTATACACAGCAAGACCCTTTTGAGGCTTTTAAATTGGGAAAGCCCAATTTTTTCTACAAGGTCCTAGAGCCCCGTGGTTCTGAGCCCTGCGTCAGGGGCCCTTACTTAGCCAGAATCCCGAATTTTGAGGTCCTGCGACCTGCCGTCTCCGAACGGGAGATGTCCCACTCGCCAACTAATCGTGTAGCAGTTTGGCAGACACAAATACAATTTACCAGGTTCCCTTTTTTGACGTTATGAATGATAAAGGAGTTCGTAGGGTCACTAAACTGTTCCGTCAATGGCGCATTTGGGTCGATCTGACCCATCTAAGCCGTGTCCACAAAGTTACTATGGTAAACCCATTCAAATAGGTAGAGAGTGGGATTTTTTTAGAAGGGTCCCAGGTGCCCCAAATTGGCGTCGTAGGCTCACAGAAATTTGTATGGCAGTTCAATGTGGTCTCTACGAGTCACCGACAATGGATTCGGGTCGATCGGACCTTTCTGAGCCGTGTCCGCAAAACTACAATCGTAAGCCTATTGAAATAAGTTGCATGTGGGAATTTCTTTGAAGTGTGCAGGCATGCCCAAATTTGACAAGGGTGTCAGGGGGACACCCCAGAGCGCTGGACAGAAAGCATAGGTCGATTGGAGGAACTTTGCGCGGACGTCACAAACCGGCCAAAGGCGAGGCTCAGCGGGTCACAGGCGTGTGTCCCGTCACGTTTTCAGGCCAAAACAGCAACAACAAAAAAAACGGTTATGGAATGGACAAATAAGGGGCACTCCGTCATCCTCAAGATAGCATAAACCCAAGCTGGACCTTTAGAAGGTGCTGTTCGGAGGTTTAGTAGGGAAGCAGACAAAGAGTAGGCTGGGTGGACTACTAAAGTAGTAGACTGGTCCTCCCCCCCACTGACCACTACATGCAGTGGGCAAATGGACATTTAGGAGGTAAGCGGGACCGGTCACTCTTGAGATTGATAGGCAAATGGAGAAACGGTAGGTAAGTGGGATTGGTCACTAACCCTATGACCATTCACTTGTAGAGAAAAGGGATGTTTAGAAGGGTTTTGGGCACTGCTTACCAAATACACCACAGAATAAGATTCAAGTGGACATTTAGTAGGCCTAGGGACATGGGGGGGGCAGACAGTCCAAAGCCCCCTATTCCAGGGTCAGTGTTTTGGGGTCTGCAGATTTGGATTTCTGGTCTACGATCCATCGCACCTCCAAAAGCGCCTATATGTGCTTCCTTCGGTCACGAAGCTGAGACTTTCCAAATAGATAATCGATGCTATCGCGCTAGCGTACTCTTCTTTGGGCCTACAATGCCCCATGGGAGTAAGTGCCCTCTCAACAAGAGGCGTTGCCTCTACCTGTGCTTGGTCTAGCGGTGTGCCCATTGCAGAAATTTGTGCGGCGGCCGGCTGGGCCTCACCGTCCACATTTACCAGGTTTTATAATCTGGATGTCCTGTTCTTACAGGCTCGGGTCCTTTCTGCTTAAACAGACTTACTCTGGCCATATGGCAAAACCAGTGCTTCAGGCGTTTGCCGTCTTCACTGTATGCTCTTGGCCCCTCTTGGAACGATTACTCAGCGACGCCTCATTTGGTGTTCAAGGCAAGTTCACGTATTAGTCGCTATATGTAAGAGCTTCTATGCACAGCAATTGCATGTTGGTGTTCCTAAACAATACAATGCATGCTTTTGCTTTAAAGCTTATTTTTCAGCTAGAGTTAGTGAAGAGCAGGCAAAAGCACGCACATCGATCTCAACTGGGTGCTCGACCAAAAAACAAGTAGAAATATTTTAGATGCAAAGTCGGCAACACCAAAGCTCCAAAAGTATCAAAAAATTTATTTTTTAAAAAGACTGTCGCATAGCATATGTGACGTTTCGAGCACGCAGGCTCTTCATCAGACAAATGAACAACACTGATATCGCAAACTTCATAGGCCTACCTCCAGGTGATCAAAGGTCACATGACCATACAATATTATCGTGACTGTCCTTAATAAAGGACTTTCGTTTTCACTAACTGCACACTGTAATGAATTTGACACTTATATTGATTTGCAAAAATTTTTTCGGAATTTGAGACTTAAAGAATTCTTTAATGTGAGACAGGATAGTTCACAGCAGACTCGCTCATTGGCTTCTGGAGCCTCTACGTCTGATATAACTTCTGAGTTACGGGACAGTGACTGTGGTACATCTAGAGAGGACTGTAATTCTAGTGAACAACATCGGACTGGTTTTAGAGGTAAATCCACCTTTGTTCCCTTTAAAAACAGAAATGCGGTACATAGGTATTGAAGTAGTGAAGTGTTCGCGTCGCGGAGTTGATATCAACAAATTGCTTTTACAGCGTGAAGCCTTTTGGATATATACATTAGACACGTTGTCCCCTAGAGGATTAAATGAGGATTTTGATATTCGTCCATTTCTTTAAACATAAGATATCTATCTACATATAATAAATAACGCTTTGTGGTTATTGATTTGTATTTATGTACCCAGGCAGGCATCAATTAATGTCATTAAACAATATTTTGAGAATTACATTTGTGTATTTTGCATAGCTTTATATATGTTTTTGATTTATTTTTATTTTTGGTTTCTATGTTTTTCTCCTTGGTTGATATGTTATTGTTTTGGTATTATTATTATCACGATAATATTGTATGGTCATGTGACCTTTGATCACCTGGAGGTAGGCTTATAAAGTTTGCGATATCAGTGTTGTTCATTTGTCTGATGAAGAGCCTGCGTGCTCGAAACGTCACATATGCTATGCGACAGTCTTTTTAAAAAAATAAATTTTTTGATACTTTTGGAGCTTTGGTGTTGCCGACTTTGCATCTAAAATATTTCAGCTAGAGTTAGTGAAATGCATGCAGAATAGGACATTTGCACTAACTGTAAATGTTTCAAGCATTTGAAACGACTTCTTATTTGCAATGGATCTAGTGATTTTCTATGCAATAATGTATGCATGCATGTGCCGTAAAGTTTCTTTCCCAGCGAGAGTTAGTTCATGCATGCAGTATAGGAAGTAAATCTAGCACTAACTGTAAATATTTCATGCATTTGTAACTTCTTATCTGCAATGCTTATAGACACTTTCTGTGCAATAACATGTATGCATATGCCATAAAGCTTCTTTCCCAGCGAGAGTTAGTTCACGCATGCAGTATAAATTGTACAGATTACACTAACTAAAAATTATTCATTGAATCGAGTTCTTATATGCACTGCACAAATACAGTTCTAAACAGTTAGAGGATTTATGCATAACAAGATTATGTAAGCGCTACTATGCACTGCAATTGCATGTGAGTATTCTTAAGCAATACCATTGCATGCATATGCTAAACCTTCTTTCCCAGCGAGAGTTAGTGCATGCATGCAGTATAACGAATGTAGTTTACACTAACTAAAAATGTTTAATGCATTTGAAACAACTTCTTATTTGCAATGCATATAGTGAATTTCTATGCAACACCATGCATGCAGGTGCCATACAGCTTCTTTCCCAGCTCGAGTTAAATTATGCATGCAGTATAACGACTAAAGCTTGCACTTATTGAAAACGTTTCTAGCATTTGTCATGAGTTCTTATATGCAATGCACAAATACAGTTCTAAAGAGTTAGAAAATAAGTATACCATGCATGCATATGCCGTAAAGCTACTTTCCCAGAGAGAGTTAAATCATGCATACAGTATAACGACTAAAGCTTGCAATTTTTGAAAATGTTTCGTGCATTTGTAACGAATTCTTATATGCAATGCACAAATACAGTTCCAAAAAAAGCATCTATGCACAGCAAGTGTAAGTTAGTGTATCTAAGCAATACAGTGCATGCATATATATATTCATATAACGAATGTTGCTTGCACTTACTGAAAATGTTTCATACACGAACGTTTCGTGTAAAGAGCTCTCATATACAAAGCTCAAACACAGTTCTATACAGTTGAATGATTTATGCATAGCAAGTTTCTTTTAGATCATCTATGAACAGCAAGTTTAAATTAGTGTGTCTAAGCAATACCATGCATGCATATGCTGTATAGCTCCTTTCCCAGCGAGAGTTAGTTAATGCATTACAGGAAGTAAATCCTGCACTTACTCAATGTTTCATGCATTTGAAATGACTTCTTACATGCAGTTTAACAACTAGAGCTTCCGTGCTAAGCAATACCATGCATATGCATATAATGTAAAACTCCGTTTAAAGAGAAAGTTAAATCTTGCATGCTGTATAAAGATAGCCCTAAATGGAATAGTTTCATGCATTCGAAACGACTTCTAATACACAGAGCACATAGACACTTCTATTGTGTAAGATAATTAATGCACAACAAGTGTAAATTAGTGTATCTATGCACAGCAATTGCATTTTAGTGTTCTTAAACAATACCATGCATGCATATGCTGTAAAGCTCTTTTCCCAGTGATAGTTAGCAAATGCATTATAGGAAGTAAATCTTGCACTTACTCTTAATGTTTCATGCATTTGAAACGACTTCTTATTTGCAATGCAAATAGAGAGTTTCTTTCACATCGACAGTTAAATCGTGAATGCATTATAACGACTAATTTTTCACTTTTTGAAAATATGTCATGCATTTGTAACGAGTTCTTATATGCAATGCACAACTACAGTTCCGAACAGTATTGTTTATGCATAAAAAGAATATGTAAGCGGTTCCGTGACCAGCAATTGCATGTTAGTGTTCCTAAGCAATACCATGCATATGCTGTAAAACTTCGTTTCCAGCGAAAGTTAAATCATGCATGCAGTATAGGCAGTAAAGCTTGCACTTACTGAAAGTATTACCTGCATTTGAAACGTCTTCTTAAATGCAATGCACAAGGACAGTTCAAATGTGTTTTTTTTCACAACAAGCTTATTTTAGAGCTTCAATGCACAACAAGTAAAAGTTAGTGTATCTATGCACAGCAATTGCATTTTAGTGTTCCTGAGCAATACCTTGCATGCATATGCTGTAAACCTTCTTTCCCAGCGAGAGTTAGTTCATGCATGCAGTATAGGAAGTAAAGCAAGCACTAACTGTAAATATTTCATGCATTTGTAACATCTTATCTGCAATGCTTATAGACACTTTCTGTGCAATAACATGCATGCATATGCCGTAAAGCTTATTTCCCAGCGAGAGTTAGTTCACAGTTAGAGGATTTATGCATAACAAGATTATGTAAGAGCTTCTATGCTCTGCAATTGCATGTGAGTTTCCCTAAGCAATACCATGCATGCATATGCTGTAAACCTTCTTTCCCAGCGAGAGTTAGTTCATGCATGCAATAAAGGAAATAAAGTTTACACTATCTAAAAATGTTTAATGCATTTGAAACGACTTCGTATTTGGACTTAACGACTTAATTATCCCATAATTTCCCTGACTGAAATTGTATAATGTATTCGAAACGAGATCTTATAGGAAATGCACATAGACACTTAATATAATGTGTTCGAATTTTTATGCATTGCAAGATTATGCTATTGCATAACCAAAACCAATGGTCAGTTCTTATACGGGACTCTCCATACTATATGCACACCTCATATGAAATCATTTTACTGCAGCATTTTTTAGATATTTATTTAGAGGGCTATAAAGATCCCATTTCTAATAAGCAGAGAAAACCAATAATCAGTTTGTATATGGGACATCCCATGCTATATGCACACCTTATATAAAAACATTTTACTGCAGCATTTTTAAGATATAACACATTACTGCACTTCAGAGGGCTATAAAGATCCTGTTTCTATAAGTAGAGAAAACCAATAATCAGTTTGTATATGGGATGTCCCATACTATAAGCATACCTCATATAAAAACATTTTACTATAGCATTTTGCAGAAATGTTAATTTATTATATTATATAAAGACCCCATTTGTAATAAGTAGAATAAACCAATGATCAGTTAGTACATGGGACATCCCATAAGCACACCTTATATGAAACTATTTTACTGCAGTGTTTTCGAGATATGGGTCATTATTACACTGTTAGCATCCAACGAAGACCCCATTTTTGATAACTAAAGAAAAGCAATGATCAGTTTATTTATGGGACGTCTCATGCTATATACATACCTCAAATGAAACAGCTTGCTGCAGCATTTTAAAGATATATAATATTATTACACTTTAGAGGTCTATAAAGACGTAGAAGTAATGAATGGGAATTTTGCTGAGGCATTTTAGAGAAATGTACCATTATTTCACTTCAGAGGCTTATAGAGAGGTGTAATCTACTAAGTAAAAAAGAGTTGATTCTTATGTCATTTCCCATCTTCTATAGATAAAGGAAAACATTTTACTGTATCATTTTTAAGGAGCATGCTATTATTTCACTTGTAGAGTCATAAAACTGTAAAATTAAGCATTCTAATAAGTAAAAAAATCAACAAACAATTCTTATAAGGGAGCTCCTATACTATGTGCACCCTTTATACACTGATCAGAAATAACATCATGACCACTGACAGGTGAAGTGAATAACAATGATTATCTCTTCATCACGGCACCTGTTAGTTTGTAAGATATAATAGGCAGCAAGTGAACATTTTGTCCTCAAAGTTGATGTGTTAGAAGCAGGAAAAATGGGCAAGCTACGGATTTGACAAGGGCCACATTGTGATTGCTAGATGACTGGGTCAGAGCATCTATAAAACTGCAGCTCTTGTGGGGTGTTCTTAGTCTGTAGTGGTCAGTATCTATCAAAAGTGGCTTAAGGAAGGAAAAGTAGTGAACCGGTGACAGGGTCATGGGCTCATTGATGCACGTCACGTGGGGAGCAAAGGCTGGCCCGTGTGGTCCAATCCAACAGACGAGCTAATGTAGCTCCAATTGCTCAAAGAAGTTAATGCTGGTTTTGATGGAAAGGTGTCAGAATACACAGTGCATCGCAGTTTGTTGCGTATGGGGGCTGCGTAGCCGCAGACCAGTCAGGGTGCCCATGCTGACCCCTGTCCACCGCCGAAAGCGCCAACAGTGTGCACGTGAGCATCAGAACTAGACCATGGAACAATGGAAGAAGGTGGCCTGGTCTGATGAATCATGCTTTCTTTTACATCACGTGGATGGCCAGGTGCGTATGAGTCACTTACCTGGGGAACACATGGCACCTAGATGCACTATGGAAAAAAGGCAAGCCAGTGGAGGCAGTGTGATGCTTTGGGCAATGTTCTGCCTGGAAACCATGGGTCCTGCCATCCATGTGTATGTTACTTTGACACATTCCACCTACCTAAGCATTGTAGCAGACCATGTATACCCTTTCATGGAAACAATATTCCCTGGAGGCTGTGGCCTCTTTCAGCAGGATAATGCCACAAAGCAAAAATTGTTCAGGAATGGTTTGAGGAGCACAAAAACGTGTTTGAGGTATTGACTTGGCCTCCAAATTCCCCAGATCTTAATCCAATCGAGCATCTGTGGGATGTGCTGAACAAACAAGTCTGATCCATGGAGGCTCCACCTCGCAACTTACAGGATTTAAAGGATGTGCTGCTAACATCTTGGTACCAGATACCACAGCACACCTTCAGGGGTCTAGTGGAGTTCATGTCTCGATGGGTCAGGACTATTTTGGCAGTAAAAGTGGGACCAACACAATATTAGGAAGGTGGTCATAATGTTATGCCTGATCGGTGTATAAAGACATTTTACCGTAGCAATTTGGAGTTCAAAGTCAAGAAAATTCTCAGAAACTCCAGTTTTGAGAACTATAGAAATATTCTTTCAAATAAGTCGAAAGAAAAGGCTCTTTCTTCCAAAGTTCCTCCTACTTTTTCAGCACACCTAATGTGAAGTCTGTGTACTGTGGCAGTTTGAAGTAGCATGCATTCATACAGAACAAAACACTCAAAGACGTTTTAATATTTCTTCATTTTTGCAACCTATAGAAATGTTTTTTAAAATAAGTAGAAAACATAATGGCCTTTTCTGGCAATGTACCGCCTACTCTGTCAGCACAGGTAATCAGAAGTCTCTGTACTGTGGCAGTTGAAGTTGCATACATCCAAATTAAAAAAAAAATTCTTAAAGACAGTACATTGTTTCTCCAGTTTTGAGGCTTATAGAAACCGTTTAAATATGTAGATAAAAATAATGACCTTTGCATGCAAGGCATTTCCTACTCTATCAGCAAATATCACACACACACATTTCAGAACTGTCACACTATACCTCACACACTGTCTGAACACCTAATATGGAGTCTTTGCTCTGTGAAAGTTTAGAGTAGCATGCATCCGATGGATGGATGGATCATAGCATATCCCCAATATTGCTTCTGGAGATCTCACTAAAAGTTCAGCTCCAAACCTAATTTAATTAAGAGTCAAGAACAATAGATAGTTACAGACAGGTTTGCTGGAGCAGGACTGACACTGAACTCTGCAGAAAGTATTATGTGCCTTTTAAAAATAGTCAGTGTTTCTACTTATGTGGTTAAATAGCATTGTGTTGTATTAGGATACATGTTACTCCAAACTGCCACAGTACACAGACTTAATTTTAGCTGTGCAGATAGAGTAGGAGGTGCCTTGCATGAAATGGCCATTGTTTTTCTCTACTTATATAAGCTGACATTGCTATGTCTCAAAATTGGAGAAATTATGCAAGGTCTCAGAATTTTCTTGACTCTCAATGCATGCAACTCCAAATTGCTACACTAAAATGTTTTTATATAAAGGCTGCACATATTAGGTGAGGTCCCTTATAATAATTGTTTTTATTTTATTTATTGGAATGGATAAATGTACAATTTTATAACTCTATATGTGAAATAATTGCATGCTCCTAAAAATCATACAGTAAAATGTTTTCCATTGATTTACTCATAGATTTTAGAAAACAAAATTTTTTTTACTTACTAGATTACACTTCTCCATGAACCTCTGAAGTGAAATAATGGTGCATTTTTCTAAATTGCCTCAGTAAAATGGCTTCATATAAAGTGTGCATATCTGAAATGGCCGCTATAAGAACTGACCATTCATGTCTTCTACTTTAGAGGGCTATAAAGACCTAATTTCTAATAAGTAGAAAAAGCTAATGGTTAGTTCTTATACGGGACATCCCATACTATATACACACCTCAAATCAAACCATTGACCATATCTCAAAAATGCTGCAGTAAAATGGTTTCATATGAGGTGTGCATATATTATGGGACGTCCTGTACAAGAACTGACCATTCATTTATTATACTTATTAGAAATTGTATCTTTATAGCCCTCTATAGTGTAATAATGTCTCATATTTCAAAATCGCTGCAGTAAAATGTTTTTATATGAGGTGTGCATATATTATGGGATGTCCCGTATAAGAACTAACCATTGGTATTTTCTACTTATTAGAAATGGGGTCTTTATAGCCCTCTAAAGCGCTATATGTTCCCATATCTCAAACATTCTGCAGTAAAATGGTTTCTTATGAGGTGTGCATATAGTATGGAACGTCCCGTATAAGAACTGACCATTCATTTATTCTACTTATTAGAAATGGTAACTTTATAGCCCTCTAAAGTGTAATAATGTGTCATGTTTTGAAAATGCTGCAGTAAAATGGTTTCATATGAGGTCTGCATATAGTATGGGACGTCCTGTATAAGAACAAACCATTAGCTTTTTCTACTTATTAGAAATGGGGTCTTCATAGCCCTCTAAAGCGCCATATGGTCCCATATCTAAAAAATTTTTTTCTACTTATTAGAAATTGTTTCTTTATAGCCCTCTAAAGCACCATGTACTCCCATATCTAAAAAACGCTGCAGTAAAATGGTTTGACATGAGGTGTGCATATATTATGGGACGTCCTGTATAAGAACAAATCATTAGCTTTTTCCACTTATTAGAAATCTGGTCTTTATAGGCCTCTGAAGTAGAATAATGTCCCATATCTCAAAAATGCTGCAGTAAAATGGTTTCGTATGAGGTGTGCATATAGTATGAGACGTCACGTCTACTTATTAGAAATGGTGTCTTTATAGCCTTCTAAAGTGTAATAATGTGTCATATCTCAAAAAAATTTTTATATGGAGTGTGGATATAGTATGGGACGTCACGTATAAAAACTGACCATTGTTTTTTTCTGCTTATTAGAAATGGGGTCTTTATAGCCCTCTAAATCACCTTATCACTAGGTCCCATATCTAAAAAATGCTGCTGTAAAATCGTTTCGTATGAGGTGTGCATATAGTATGGGATGTCCTATATAAGAACTGACCATTAATTTCTTCTACTTATTAGAAATGGTGTCTTTAAAGCCCTCTAAATCTAATAATTTCCCATTTCTCTTTTTCTAGGAATCCTGCTATGAGTTGAAAGGTCGTAAAATACAGTAACACACAACCGATAAAACGCATATTAAAGCAGAAGTACACAAAAGAAATCGAGAAATGTCATCTTGTTATATTTTATTTAAATTCTGGCCGTCTAAACAGCTAATTGTTCCTGCAATTACCATAATCATGATAATACGCAAGCACAATTTCAACCGCGTGACTCCCTTTGCCAAGCCAACATAATAATAATAAGTTTAAATAGCATAACAATATGTTGGATAAGTTTAAATAGCATTTCAGCAAGTTGGCTTTCTCAAGCTCGGATATTTTCTGGCCGCTTTCCCGGAGAAAATTAGACTCCTTTGCTGTGTGCCACACAGTGTCGCGATAGAAAGGGGAGGCAAATTGAACAATGATTCCTCTGGTTTTGTTAGGTTGCCTGTGACCAAGTATATCAATGGCATTCGAAAGTTTGTCCTTGTCCTCTGGCAGGAGTTGCTGACACAGCTGGATGATGTGTTTCCGAACATCTTCTCGCTCTTTCTCAGGGACTCCATAGATTCTCAAATTCCACCATCACGAATAACTTTCCAGATGTGCTAGTCTTCTCTCTTGCTCCATGGTAGTCTGCTCCATTTTGCTCGCCTTGGACTCCATCGCTCCGTACTTGATTTTCAGGTTGTTAACGTCCTCACTTATGAATTCAATAGCCTCCTTGACACTTGTGATTTGATTGGTATTTTCGTTTATCACCTCTTTCATGTTGGTAATTGCACGTGTATTTTCTCCGATCATGTTTTCCAAGGAATCAGACCGAGTATTTATTAATTGAGAGAGAGCTCCAAATTGTGAGAGAATGTCAGCGATGTCAGAATGCTCAGTCTTCCGTTGTTTGGCAGCGGGAGACTTGCACGGAGTTTCTAAAAGTGTAGGCAATTCCTCCTCGCACAACATGAATTCATCAGAATCCATGTCTATCTTGGCGTAATTATGTAGATATCCTGCAGCAAAATTTCTGGAAATTTGCGGCGTTTCACTATTGGTTTGGCTAGCAGAGCTAGCAGTCAGATGAGAAGCACTCTTGTTTTTTCTTTTTTCCGATTTGCCCATTGTGTCGCTCACTGGTAGAAGGATAATTGTCAACTGATTAATGTTATATGTTGGAAACAAAAGTAACAAAGTCTTTTTCTGATTGCACTAGAAGCTATCACTATTTGAGCTTGCAGAGCACATCGACTCGCATGTTGCTAGAGTGCCATCTTGAACCGCCCTCCCGAGATCAAGTCAAGTCAAGTCTGCTTTATTGTCAATTCTTCCACATGTACAGCACATACACACAGAGAATTGAAATTGCGTTACTCTCAGACCCTTGGTGCATACAGATAACACTAATGGAACACAAATACAGATAGAGTCAGATTAAATATAAAATACAACTATACAAATATACAAATAAGGTAAAATGTAAAAAAAATATATAAAGCAGCACATAAAGCAGCACAAGGCACATGGCAGATAGAGTGCAAACCAGTGAAGTAAACAACAGTGCAGATATAATGATTTGTAGTGCAAAAGAGCTTATTCAGACTGATTAAAGTGACAGTGTGTGTGTGTATTTGGGAGGGGGGAGTGGGAGAGTCCGTCAGAGGGTCAGAGTTCAGTGGTGCGTGGGGCAAAAGAGGGGAGGGGGGGCAAGGTCGGGAGGGAGTTCAGCTTCCTGACAGCCTGATGGATGAAGCTGTCCTTCAGTCTGCTGGTCCTGGCCTGGAGACCACAGTCTCCTCCCTGATGGCAGCAGACTAAAGAAGCTGTGTGTCGGGTGGGTGGGATCACCTGCAATGCAGAGGGCTTTGCGGGTGAGACGGGTGTTGTAAATGTCCAGGAGGGAGGGGAGAGAGGCACCAACGATCTTCTCAGCTGCTCTCACTATGCATTGAAGTGACTTGCGGCAGGACGCGTTGCAGGCGCCATACCACACAGTGATGCAGCTCGTCAGAATGCTCTCGATGGTGCCTCTGTAGAAGTTGATCAGCGCAGTCGGTGGAGAGCAACTGCGCTGGACTACACAATCCGACACAGCCGCCTCGCCTTCAGAGAGTTTTTTTGGCACACGTCAGCATGACATCAGAGCATGTCAGACGTAACTCGGACACGTTTCTAATCGGCATGCATCTCGCGGTGATCACCAGTGACCGGTTCTGCGCAGATTTTGCTAATCTCAAACAAGCCTGATTCTTAAGCCTAGCAACTGCGCTGCGCCCGACTGCGCAATCCGACACAGCCGACACTGAAATGAAGGCGAGAGTAGGCGGCTGCAGTGAGGGGAGGAGTGAAATAAGCGCAGTCAAGACGAACAGTTCTGACCTCTCGAAGTGGAGCAGATACCAACGAGATCAAAGGCGGATATCGCATTATTCTCACTCACATGCTGTGTTGCTAATAAACATGATATAATTTCAGTTCTGTTGCTTTTATATGAAAATAAATAAGATGAACAAGACACTCAAAGTGCTTGCTATTTAATTCCATACGAAAGGTGTATTTATCATCCATTTTTACTTTAATACAAACATGTATTTTAGATTTTTATAGAAATATGACAACAATCACATATCTCACACAGAGATCGCACTGTCATAGTGTTTGGGAACATTCATGCATAATTTAAATACATAATCACATGGAATGTTAATTTGATTGTTGATATATCTCAGCTGTTATCGTTGTCGCTTTGTTTGTATTGCCCCATCGAGTGCTGTGGACCCTGTTTCTTCTCTTGAGAGTTCCGTCGCAACTCGCCAGGGAATCCCATGATTTCATCTGAATCAGCCGATTTTACACTTCCATTAAAAGAAGCCGGTTTATCCGTGTTCGAGCAGCAACTCTCAACGTGCTCATTTTGGAATATAATCAACGATCGACCGTCTCAAACACTCTGCTGTTTTTTGCTGTGACTCTTGGGATTCTCCTTGTGGAATAGCCGTACTTTGTGGGACTATTTATATTGGATTTTGTCACAGGACAGCGCTGTTCCTCTACGTGCTCCCGGACTCAATATACTTCACCGGTGAGGCCGAACCGAAAACACACACACGCACACACACACACATAGCATTGGACTTTAAAGGACAGTACGAACGCACGCCCATTCATTTATTGTATATATTGTATATCATTTTTTTTCTGTGTCTTTTTTAATACACTTTGGGTTGGCATTCAGTCTTGATACCTGTGGCGTTTATTGTGTCTTCACTCATTCAAACACGCTTTTTAAAGAGGTAAAATAACAGTTTTATTTGTGTAGCCTGCCTTATTTAGGCCGAGTGTTACATATATATTCCGAAGTCGTCAGCTGGGGGAGGGGATCTATAAGACACGGCCACATAAGGGGGATATTTATAAACCAGCCCATCAAGCTATCTGTGTTGTGTCAGCTGTCTTTGTATAATTAGGCTTGTTTGAGATGCGCCTTGCCTTGCCTGAAATGTAGGCGAGAGTAGGCGGCTGCAGTGAGGGGAGGAGTGAAATAAGCGCAGTCAAGACGGACAGTTCTGACCTCTCGAAGTGGAACAGATACCAACGAAATCAAAGGCAGATATCGCGTTATTCACACTCATGTGCTGTGCTGCTGATTACCATGATATAATTTCAGTTCTGTTGCTTTTATATGAAAATAAATATGATGAACAAGACACTCAAAGTGCTTGCTATTTAATTCCATACGAAAGGTGTATTTATCATCCATTTTTTACTTTAATACAAACATGTATTTTAGATTTTTATAGAAATATGACATCAATCACATATCTCACACAGAGATCGCACTGTCATAGTGTTTGGGAGAAATCATGCATAATTTAAATACATAATCACATGAAATCAGATATAAAATAAAATATTTTAGAAGAGAACGCAGCATCACAGTTGTCTGAACCAATGAGCATTAAGCTGTGTCGTCAGTCAGTCGTTTCCCTATGGCGTTATTTTAATGACAAATGTCGAGAGCGCATTATTGTAGCGCGAAAGCACATAAATATAATGCGCGAGCGCGAATCTCTCCGCTCGCACGCGGATTTCCTTTGCTCTCGCACAAAACCGGACGCGCGCGCTCAGATAGACGCTGCTCTCCTCAGAGAGAGTGCGCGCACTTAAAACGTGTCTCTCCTCTAGCTCAAAGTGTGCGCGCTCAAACTGTGTCCTGTGCACTCGCAAATCTCTCTATGCTCATGCGCTA
>NW_015667274.1:24225-32434 GCF_001515625.1 Sinocyclocheilus rhinocerous
TTTTTTTGTTTGTGTTTAGATAAATCGTGCAGAGAGGTTTGACCAAACTGTTAAACTAGGTTATTTCCAAATCATCCAAGCAGCCGATTGATTTCTAATGTTTGATTATTATGACTAAGTAGTATTAAATTGTAAAGAAATTACAGATCCATCTTTGACATCTGATTGGTTGATAACTTTTGACAACGTTAATTCAGGTGCGAAAAAATTAATATCTAGCCCATGAGCATAGAGAGATTTGTGAGTGCACAGGACTCAGTTTGAGGGAGAGGAGAGACACGTTTTAAGTGCGCGCACTCTCTCTGAGCGAGAGCAGCGTCTATCTGAGCGCGCGCATCTGGTTTTGTGCAAGAGCAAAGGAAATCCGCGTGCGAGCGGAGAGATTCGCGCTGGCGGATTATATTTATGTACTTTCGCGCTACAATAATGCCCTCTGGACATTTGTCATTAAAATAACGCCATATTTCCCATCATGCTTTTGATCAGGGCAGTAGGTGGAGAGCAACTGCGTTCGACTGCACAATCCGACACAGCCGCCTCGCCATCGCGAGAGTTTTCTTCACATACTTCAGCATGACATCAGAGCAAGTCAGATGTAACTCGGACACTTTTCTAACCATGCATCTCGCGGTGATCACTGGCGCAGATTTTGCTCATCTCAAACAAGCCTAATGTAACAGATACCTACGAGATCAAAGGCGGATATCGCGTTATTCTCACTCATGTGCTGTGCTGCTGATAAACATGATATCACTCTCTCTGAGCGAGAGCAGCGTCTATCTGAGCGCGCGCATCTGGTTTTGTGCAAGAGCAAAGGAAATCCGCGTGCGAGCGGAGAGATTCGCGCTGGCGGATTATATTTATGTACTTTCGCGCTACAATAATGCCCTCTGGACATTTGTCATTAAAATAACGCCATATTTCCCATCATGCTTTTGATCAGGGCAGTAGGTGGAGAGCAACTGCGTTCGACTGCACAATCCGACACAGCCGCCTCGCCATCGCGAGAGTTTTCTTCACATACTTCAGCATGACATCAGAGCAAGTCAGATGTAACTCGGACACTTTTCTAACCATGCATCTCGCGGTGATCACTGGCGCAGATTTTGCTCATCTCAAACAAGCCTAATGTAACAGATACCTACGAGATCAAAGGCGGATATCGCGTTATTCTCACTCATGTGCTGTGCTGCTGATAAACATGATATGATTTCAGTTCTGTTGCCTTTATATAAAAGTAGGAGAGGTTTCTACTTTTACACATGGAACCAGATAAAAAATAAAACATCTTAGACGAGAACGCAACATCATGGTTGTCTGAACCAATGAGCATTAAGCTGTGTCGTCAGCCAGTCGTTTCCCATCATGCTTTTGATCAGCGCAGTCGGTGGAGAGCAACTGCGCTCGACTGCACAATCCGACACAGCCGCCTCGCGTCAGCATGACATCAGAGCAAGTCGGACGTAACTCGGACACTTTTCTAACCGGCATGCATCTCGCGGTGATCACAGGTGATCGGTTTCGATCAAACAAGCCTATTCTGTAAACTGTGTCCCAAAGTGAAGTGCACGGACTCCGAAGGCCGCATTTGAAGTGCGATTGCATCACAGTGGCGTGACGAAGGCTGTCCCAAACTGAAGTGTGCGACTCCGAAGTGCGCATTTGAAGTGCTATTGCGTCACAGCGTCACAACGTAAGCTGTCCCAATTCAGAACGCACCCTCCGAAGACCGCATTCCAAGGCCGATTGCGTCACAGTGGCGTGAGGAAGGCTGACATATTTCGAAAGCAACTTCAAATGCACCATCCATTTCCCAGGAAAATTAAGTGGATAATGGGTCTTTGCACTTGACCATTTGACTACTTATATGACGTATTTCCTGTATTTGGTCCAAGTGTTCAAGTGAGCATGAAGACCACAAGTGTGTGTAGAACTTTTCATTACCTGGTAGGACACACTTGTGTTGTAAAAATGCAAGTGTTTACAGAGCTTTATTTTTATTTTCAATACTTTGCATTTTAAAATCAACTTGATGTCAACTAAATGTCTGTTCAGTGTCTCTATAACAGATGACAATTTAATTTTGTGGTGCTTCTAATTAAGTGATAAAAAGCAGTTGCAAATGTTGTACAAAATAAATATCACCACTACTCTTTTGCACCAATAGAACGTGCAACCCTTTGTTTTAGTACCAAATTATATGTAATATCTAATTATCATTCATATTTAACATACATTGGAAAGGCTGTATAAAAAAATACAAATTTATATAAAAATATTAAAACATTTACAAACTTTCACCGTTTTAATTGCTTTTTGTTTCATCGAAAATCGTATAGTATCAATATAATGCTCCATTTCCTTCCTAAAAGAAAAAAAACAATTTTTTTTGCATGAGAACTTACATTTGTGAATATGAAATTTTGCATGTAAAAAAATAAGATTTATCATGTAAACGTGATTGTGCTTTTCTTTGCTGTGCTCCAATATACCAAATTATACATCTTTCCATAACAAAACAAAATGATTATCAATATTTTGTACAATAAAATTACATACATTTTGCCAAAATAGTTTTACAAAAGGGCAATGCCAAAACAAATGTACCACAGTTTCAGGGCAACTGACACAAAAGGAGCAACTAAAATCAATATCAGATTTAAATTTTACCAAATAATATTTGGCCGGTTAGTAATTTTGTCCGACTTGAGACGGCGCCGATGCCACGTCACTGTCACGTGTGGCATCAAAGCACCGCAAGAGCGTTTCTGACTCAGCCGGTGTTGTGCCGAATTCCGACTCCCTGCCAGGATCCATAGACATAAATGTCTATGCCAGGATCTGACCAGTGTTGCCAATTTAGCTACTTTGTAGCTAGATCTGTTTCGACCTCACTCTGACTGTCACTAACGGTCTAAATAGAATGATATCTGGTTTCACGGTCCTTTAATGCTGCTGCACGTGCAGCCAAGCGCGGATGACCAAGATTCTAGGAACCTTGTTGATTCAGCTTTGGCTGCCCACTCTCAACTGACACGTGATGTGGGGGAGGTAATGTCTTCGGCTATTTTATGTCGTAGACAAATATGGCTGGCACAAACCACTTTGCCTGACGCCATAAGAGGTGAGCTAATGAATTTGCCAGTGATGCCTGGTCAGGTCTTTCATTCAGAACAGTTCCTGTAGGAGTTCGGGCCCACTCAACCAGAGATGTAGCTACTTCATGGGCTGCACTAAAGGGAGTTCAAGTAGAGGATATTTGTGCTGCAGCATCATGGTCTACGCCATGTATGTTCACAAAATTTTACAGAGTTGATGTGACTAGCGCAACACCAGTGAGCACTGCTGTTTTAATGTCTGTTGCCCAGCGAGGAGCGAATGGTATGGATTTTGTAGTTCCTCGCGACCCTGTTGTATCAATAGAATGCCATATGAATTCAGCGGGGCTGCTAAAATCATACTTCCCTATATATAATGCTTATTACTGAATCTAAACACTTGTGCTTTTTTGCAGGTATTCTACAGGATGAGATGTGTCACCAGCATTAGTTTTATGGTTCTCTGACCCAGCAAACTTGATATCATTCGGGGGGATATGAATTCGGCAGTGCTGCCAAAATCATACCCCCTTATATTAAATGCTTATTATTGAATCTAAACACTTGTGCTTTTTTGCAGGTATTCTACAGGACCAGATGTGTCTCCAGAATGAGTTTATTTGGTCTCTGACCCAGCAAACTTGATATCATTAGGGGGGGGTTTAATTTCGGCAGTGCTGCCAAAATCATACCCCCCTATATTAAAAGCTTTTTATTGAATCTAAACACTTGTGCTTTTTTTGCAGGTATTCTACAAGATGAGATGTGTCACCAGAATTAGTTTTATGGTTCTCTTACCCAGCAAACTGGATATCATTGGGGGGGTATGAATTTGGCAGTGCTGCCAAAATCATACCCCCCTATATTAAATGCTTATTATATGACACGCTACCACATTCATTCCAACAGGATGGCAGTTACTGTGGGCCTTTTGTCCTGAAAGTAATTATGGATCATAATGCCATTTATGACTTTCTTTTCTTAGTGTAACACCAGAGGTAAACATTAATGGGCAGTGCTGCCAAAATCATACCCCCTATATTAAAAGATTTTTATTGAATCTAAGCACTTGTGTTTAGTATGTTGTATGACATGATATACTTACATGCCTTGGCATGAATACTTACATTTCAATGCTGGTCATATATTCCCTATATAACCATGTATGTGACAAATAAAAAAAAATCTTGAATCTTGTGCTTTTTTGCAGGTATTCTACAGGATGAGATGTGTCACCACAATGAGTTTATTTGGTCTCTGACCCAGCAAACTTGATATCATTGGGGGGGTATGAATTCGGCAGTGCTGCCGAAATCATACCCCCCTATGTTAAATGCTTATTATTGAATCTAAACACTTGTGCTTTTTTGCAGATATTCTACAGAACCAGATGTGTCTCCAAAATGAGTTTATTTGGTCTCTGACCCAGCAAACTTGATATCATGGGGGGGGGGTATGAATTCGGCAGTGCTGCCAAAATCATACACCCTATATTAAATGCTTTTTATTGAATCTAAACACTTGTGCTTTTTTGCAGGTATTCTACGGGACGAGATGTGTCTCCAGAATTCTTCTTTTGTTTTTACCACATAATCATAAATCATAATTATTACAGGTCCTTCATGAGACAGAAGGGCTACAACGTGCCCAGATGGGCATATGACACGCTACCACATTCATTCCAACAGGATGGCAGTTACTGTGGGCCTTTTGTCCTGAAAGTAATTATGGATCATAATGCCATTTATGACTTTCTTTTCTTAGTGTAACACCAGAGGTAAACATTAATGGAGATGGTCATCTTGGATGGTAAAAGGATAATAATGATCCTGTTTTTTTTATAAAACTATTGAAATGAATGGTGAGTTAGCCCACCCGGCGAAATCGAGGCAATCTGTGGTCTAATTTTAACGGCTTGGCTATAGCCCAATACCAGTAACCAGACCAGCGATGAGCATAGCCAAAATAGCCTTAAAGGGGGCATATGATGCGATTTCAAGTTTTCCTTTCTCTTTGGAGTGTTGCAAGCTGATTGTGCATAGATAAGATCCCTGAAGTTGCAAAGACTAAAGTCTCAAAACCAAAGAGATATTCTTTATCAAAGTTAAGACTCTGCCACGCCCCCGTAAAACGGCTTGTTCTAACACGCCCCCACATATCTACCTCACTATGTGAAAATATTTGCATAATGTGGCCCAAATGTGCACCAAAGAAAGAAGGCGTGGTTTCAGTAAACGCAGTTAGTGTTGAAGCAGCCATGTCAGGGAGACGCTGTGTGTTTCTAGGCGAAAGCAAAAGCACTTTATTTGGCCTTCCAAAAGTAGATGCATTTAGGAATCTTTAAGATCACTTACAACAGAACAGCAATGCATTTTATGGACGACCATGTCGTGAACCTAGGAGAGGAGGTAATTCTGACTTTGCTATGACAATCTGGCGCTTCTGAATCAGCTACTGTTTTGTTATTAATTTAAGTATTTGCTATTGACTGTTCAAATGCAGAGTTTTGCGCATCATGTCTGTGTGTGTGTGAGAGAGAGAGAGAGAGAGAGACACATCACAGTGGAGTCAGCTGTCTTAACCGTGGCTTGTGTACTGCAAACACATACCAGCTTCATCACTGTGTCTGTCACGCGACTCTGTTCCCCTTTCGGGCTCTGTCTTTACATTTATTTTGAAAGATGAAGCTCGCGATTATGGTAAGGGGCGTTACATTTAAATCCCCCCCCCCCCACACACACACACACAAAAAGAAATCCATTATCTCGAAAGTCAAAATCTGGGTAATATTTGACGTACCTGAGGATTTAAAAACTCTGTGGACTTGTAGTCTGTTCCACTTTATTTTATCAGGCAAAGTCTTTTTTTTTAATAAACTTTGGACATTGTTGGGTGGCCAGTAGCAATAGATGTCCTGAGGAAAAAATTGTATAAATACATATTTTTAAAAAATCATTTGAGGATTAGATTTTTCAACAAAAAATGTTTAAAGATTTATCTCTTTTATTTACATATTCGGTTTTGATGTGCAAAATAGGAAGGATTGCATACATTCATTTTAACATTAATTTGGCAATACATTTCCTAAAATTTCCATTTGGTACAATTTTCACAAGTTTACTATGTAAATTTTTAAAAACAATTAGTAAAAACTCCAAACTGATCACCTTTGCAACACCGCTGGTCATTCTTTCAAAACCTGATTTCATACTTTAATTCCAGTTGAACTGTACATATTTCTTTACACATTTATGTTTGAAAGCACAATATGACTGTAATATCAAATTATATCAATTTAAAAACGTAAACCAGTGAGATTTATGTAGCAAATATGCACACGTCTAGGTCTTACCTGGTCTAATTTTTCTTTCCATGCATCAGGAATTACAGCTACACTGTGATCTGAGGTGAATTCCACAACTGAAAACATTCTTAAAGGCAAAGTATATGACTATTAAAAAATAAAAAAAGTCAGCTGTACATTAATAGTTTTTTTTATATACATAAATGTTACTTACACATGATATGTGTTTTAAAGATATAATCTGTTGATGTCTATTTGTCATGATTGTGAAGAATAGTCAAATAGACGACTCTTTGCCTCTGATCAACCTTGATTGCTCTTTTACACTGACTGACCTTTTCTTTTGGGATCATTTGTAGAACATTGTTCTTTTGGCACACGTATGCTCCAATTATTGACGATTCACAGGGCTCCATAAAGAGTGGAGATGTACAGGACAGGACTAGCGCAAATATCACTATGTTTGTTTTTGGCCTGATTTAGGTGACAATTAGAAAGAATCTTGTTGGCTGCTCTCCAGCGTCTCATATATTCTCTCCTGCCAACTTGTTTTTTGTTTTCCATTCTTAAAGATAAGACATTAATGGAATTTTAATAGACCCATGTCATTGTTTAATAGAAAAGACTTAAGACTTAACAATGTAATCTTACCTCAATGTGAAAACAGCCTGTTGAGCAAAGAAAAAGAAACAATATCAGAATAATTGATTTATTCCAACACTAGAAAAGATGTTACACTTAAACCTCCTGAGACCAATCAAAATACTAATTTAGACTAGGCAGATTTTGTTTTTACATTATGCGCATAATGTGACCTGCTACACAGGCCTGGATTCGCCATTGTCAGCACCACAAACAAATGACTTTTGTAATAATGAATGTTTTTTTATGTGTGAGGTTACAAATATTTGTTTCTTTCTCACGCATTCATCACGCGAGAGAGAGAGCGAGAGAGAGCAAGAGAGAGAGAGACAGAGCGCGAGAGAGAGAGAGAGAGCGAGAGCGTGAGAGAGAGAAAGAGGGGGGGGGGTGTCACATCACAGTGGAGTCAGCTGTTTTAACCGTGGCTTGTGTACTGCAAACACATACCAGCTTCATCACTGTGTCTGTCACGCGACTCTGTTCCCCTTTCGGGCTCTGTCTTTACATTTATTTTGAAAGGTGAAGCTTGCAATTATGGTAAGGGGCGTTACATTTCCGACGAGTGCTTGCGGTGTTCGGTGTTGTGATGTCATTCTCAAAATAAAAGAAGAACGTCTTAGTAGGTACTCTGTAACTCACTTTTTATTGAAAGTCCTACCTCCATCATTCATGTTCATTTCTTTCTCTCTCTGCCCATCCCCCCACCTCTCATACATTCTCACGAGAACTCCTACAACTATACTACATCCTTCCCTTGTTAATATTTAAGTCTATAACTTAAATAACTTCTTTACTATATAAACTAACAAAAAAAACTTCCTTTTGTTCATACTAAACAAAGAAGGGTTCTAGGTAGCTAACACAACCACAACTATTACTTCAAGTAACCATATCCTTGAACTTAGCTGGTTTCTTCACAAGACGACCACTTCTAGTCATAATTGGTTTCTCTACAGACACAGCCTCTGGTAACTTCTCTTTCTCTGTAGACTCGTCAATCTTCACTTTCTCCCTTTGCACTTGTTCACTTTGCCCCGAGACCGGGCTAGCATCACTCATCACATACGTTGGTGCATTAAGATGAAAATATGCAAGACAAGGTTCACTTGTTAGAGCTACATTCATGCTGTTAAATGACTGTTCAGTCTGAGTTGTCCATTCCCAT
>NW_015667275.1:0-609 GCF_001515625.1 Sinocyclocheilus rhinocerous
TAGATCCTGTTTTGGGAGTGTGTTTATTCTGCAGCTTTTTGGTGGATCTGTTGCACAGAGGCCTTACACAATGAAGAACAGAATAAAAATAAATCTCAGTCTCTCTTAAATGTGTTACAGTCTCTTCTTCAGCTTCCTGAACAAGAACAGTTTGTAAAAACTTCTGCTTCCCTGAACAAGAACAGTTTGAGTTTGTAAAAACTTCTGCTTTCCTTCATGAAAGAGCAAGCAAACTACAAGTGACACATATGCATTATAAGACAATTGAACATACTATGAAACTCATAAGAAAGCACACTAATGTAATTTATATCATGAAGCAAAATGGCATACAAGAATACAACTTTTGGACATTGTTCTTTGGGGAGGAACTAGTTGATGTGAATCTCACTGAATCGGCTGGTTTTGAAGATGAAGATGAACTTTATTCACTGTGAAAAACTTTAGATAATGTTTCTTTGTCATGTCACTTATTATGACAGATTTATCCAGATGATATTTTATTGCTTGATGCATTATTGTGTCACATTTGCTGAAGACGCAGCATCAGACCTGAAAGATCTGAAGATGATCTACTTACTGTGAATGTTTTTTGTATGACTGTGTAGA
>NW_015667275.1:659-856 GCF_001515625.1 Sinocyclocheilus rhinocerous
TTGATTGAAACACTTCCCACATGCAGTGCAGTGATACGGTTTCTCTCCAGTGTGGATCCTCTCATGTGTTTTCAGAGCTGATGACCGACTGAATCTCTTGTCACAGTGTGAACACTGATAAGATTTTTCTCCAGTGTGGATCCTCTCATGCTGTTTTAAACAGCTCGCTGAAGTAAAAGTCTTCTCACACTCAAAGC
>NW_015667276.1:0-1118 GCF_001515625.1 Sinocyclocheilus rhinocerous
ACTGGATGCAACAAATGTCTCGTTTGTAATGGGTTTTATTGTTTTCATCTTTTTTATCTCTTCGCTCCGGCCGGACACGGCATCACAGTATGGTAAGGGGCGTAACATTTCCGTCACACGCTTGAGGTATTCGGCCAATGAGGGCCGTAATATTTCCGTCACACGCTTGAGGAATTCAGCCAATCACAACGCACTGGATTGGTGGCCAATCAGAGCACACCTCGCTTTTCAGACCGATGAGCTTTGTAAAAATCGACGAGTTTCAGAAAGGCGGGGCATAGAGGAGAAACAATAATGTACAGTATGTGGAAAATAAATTTTTTTTAACCTTAAACCACATAAACACATTTCATTACACCAAATACACAAAATAATGTTCTTTTTTTAGCAACATCATATGACCCCTTTAAAGATGGGTGACTACTTGACCCTACCTACAATTTATGAAAATACGCCTTTAACAGTTTAACCTTTCAGATAAAATAGCAACATCATATGACCCCTTTAAAGATGGGTGACTACTTGACCCTACCTAAAATTTATGAAAATACGCCTTTAACAGTTTAACCTTTCAGATAAAAGCTTAATTTTATAGGTGACTCTTGTATGAAATTGTGATTTTTGTTTAGTTGTTTAGCCAACAGATACCTTTATACTTTTTAAAGTATGGATTAACACAGCTGGCACTTGTTACCAAAGCCATACTCTCACTCAGTCAAAATTCTCTCATAATATTCTTAATAAAGAATGGCTTTCAGTCAACCTGTTTCAACTATGTTCAAGCCAGGAAAGAATAGCTTACAATTATTTAGTGGTTATAATGCATTACTTATGCTGCTGCTTAAACCACAGATCATTTATATGTTGTATAAATGCTGCATCCTCATCTGAAGTAGCTTCAAAATTTTGAGCTACTGTATCAAGAGACAAGATGCAGACCACATGAACCATGGTGACACTAGAGATTTGTCCATTACTGGACACATTCATGTTTCCTCTTAGTTTTATGCCTGGGCAACAGCTGTTGCAAAGGCTAAAATGTACAGAAAAATATTTTCAATGACCTCTGCCATGCAAAATATACTACATACATTGAATATACATGATTATAAAACAAT
>NW_015667277.1:0-1745 GCF_001515625.1 Sinocyclocheilus rhinocerous
ACGTACTCGTTCCCAGCAGTTACGCAAGCGGTCATCCTCGCGCTGTTCCCGGCCGAAGGACCCTCCAGCCGCGATCTGTTGAAACACATCGAGATATACAGCAGGAACATTAGCAGTGTTTGACTCACCCTCCCTCGTGCTGCCTGACGCGAGTAAAACGGGCCTTTGGGTGGGCTGTCCCCGCCGCTTCCTCCTTCTGGTGGCCGGTCCCCGACGCTTCCTCCGTTGTCGATCATGACTTGGGCCGGCCGGTGTCCTGGGGGAGACGAGCAGCTGCTCGAACCCTGGCCAGTCTCGTCCCAACAGCAGTGGAACCGGAAGATCACGCACAATGCCCACCTCCACAGCCCAGGTTCCGGGCCCAGCCGAGATCTGCACTGTGCGGGCCGGCACATAGCGGGTGTCCCCGTGTACACACGTGAGGGGTAGTTCTGCTTTCCGTTCGGGCCGCGGCTTAACCAGTGTGGGCTGGGCGAGGGTGACTGAGCTGCCGGAGTCCAACAGCGCCCGGACGGGCCTTTCATCGAGTTTTACCATCCTGCTGGGGCCGGGAGGGGGCTCCTCTCTATGGAGTACACACCCGGCCAGCCACACTCGGCCCGTTGGGGCTGGGGGTTCGGTGGGCATTGGCTCGTCGACGTGGTCGGGGACCGCCGGCCTGCTGACTGTGCGCTGCGTCCCTTCGAGCGGACGCCGCTCCATCACCCTCCTTGCGCCAGGGCCGCTCTCTCTCCGGCGTCGCGGGCGTTAGTTGCCTCGGCCAACTCCACGGCCTCGACGAGCTCCGCCATGTCCCGCGGGTTTCTCATACTGACCGGGCGTCTCAACGGGCGGGGCAGGGCCCGCAACAGCCGATCCCGTACGACCCTCTCGGCCACCGTGTTGGCGGACGGCGAATCCGCGAGCAGCCAGAGATGGGCCAGGCACGCGAGCTGGGTGGCTTGGGCTCGTACCGTCTTCCGCTCGTCATAAACCCACTGGTGAAACTGGTGTGCTGCACACAGGGGAGACAGGCCCACCCGGGTGAGGATCTCGGCCTTGAGCTCGTCGTAACTCTCATTTTGGGGAGCCTGGAGGGAGTAATAGGCGCGTTGGGCTTCCCCCGTGAGAAAGGGGGCGATGATCCGGGCCCATTCCTCTTTCACCCACCCCTCTCGGGTCGCGATGACTTCAAAGGTATGGAGGTAGGCTTCGACATCATCCTGCTCGGACAGTCAGACGAGATGCTGGTGGGCTTTGCTGGCCACCTCCGGGAGGGGCACGCGGCCCGCCACGCTGGCCTGTAAATGTTCGACAACCCGGTCAGTATATTCTTGTCAAGCTGCCAAGCGCTCCGTGAACTGCTGCTGGCGCGCCAAGAGCTCGGTAAGATGTCGGATGATCTCTTCCATTTCCCGGGAGAGAGAGCGGTACCCCTAGAGTGATCACACAGTACTATGGTACTTAGGGCCCTATGTAATCTGTTTTATTTTTCTCAAATTCTTTTCCAAATTCCATTGTTTTTACATTTATATTCCGTTTAAGTCTTGTCGCGGGGTGAATCAGACCACAGACACAGAACTGGCAAAAAGTACCCCAGGAGGGTGCTTTATTCACAAGTGGTGCTATACGTGAGCAGGTGAAGTGTCTGTGCATAGGATCACACGGTGCTCGGGGGGTGGGTCACTCGGTGCACGTGCAGGGCTGCTGGTCACTCGTCAAGAGGGTCGTCGGTCTCTGCACAGGAGGAGAAGAAACAAAACAGA
>NW_015667278.1:0-277 GCF_001515625.1 Sinocyclocheilus rhinocerous
TGCTCTTCCGCTCACCGCCAGGTTGACGGGGGCCTGGACGGGCGGTGCGACTTGCATACGCCCAGCTCCACGGCGCCTCTTGCTTTGAGGCTGCTGCGGATGCGGCACGGGAGCGGGGGTGGGCGCAGGGGGCCGCCCTCGGCGACGAGCAGGCTGGGGCGCTGCGGCCGGCGGACGGACCACACTCATCCTCCGCTCTCGCCAGCAGGCAGCAGCGGGTGGTTCGAGAGCGTCATCAAAGGCCCTACTCACGCACCCTCTGCCAAACCGTGGAACC
>NW_015667278.1:390-778 GCF_001515625.1 Sinocyclocheilus rhinocerous
GCTGGTCCAGCTTGTGTGGTGTCTGGGTACCTGGCTACCCATACCGTCTCGCTGGTTCCTGCGGAGCATCAGACTCGGCTATGCGATTCAGTTCGCCCGGCGTCCACCCAAGTTCAGCGGCATCCGATTCACATCAGTGAAGGCGGCTGATGCTCCTGTCTTGCGTGCGGAGATCGCAGTCATACTGGCGAAGGATGCGATAGAGCTGTTCCCTCCAGCCGATATGGAGATGGAGTTTTACAGCCCCTACTTTGTTGTACCCACGAAAGGCGGTGGGTTACGACCGATCTTGGACCTGCGTGTCTTGAACTGGGCCCTTCACCGGTTACTGTTCAAGATGTTGACGCAGGAACGCATCTTCGGGTGCATCCGTCCCCGAGATTGGTTT
>NW_015667279.1:0-6646 GCF_001515625.1 Sinocyclocheilus rhinocerous
CTCAAACTCAAAACACACAGCAGCAACAAACAGGAAGTGACGTATCTAACAAACATTGGCAAGAATTAAAAAGAAATGCAATTTATCAACTTTAGTTACGATGTGACACTGCCTCGATTGTGCAAGTGACAATTCCTGTGTCAACTGTGCAGCGTGTAGCTCGCTTATAGACAGACGCGATGTGATTTGAAGCCATTTGCGTATTTTGAGCGAGAGAGAGAGAGCGCGCACGGTGATTCACTTGCTGTTTGTGAAATTACGTCTCACAAGGTTTTCAAATTACTTTAAGTTATTTAATGAAAAAATATGAAGGTGAGTACCTCACCTTCAGCATTATAATGATTTCACCCGCGCCGGACAGAGACTGAGACGGTGCCGCTGCATGTCATGCCAAACCTCTCACGGCAGCATCATCAGCTTGAGATCGTTTTTTTTTTAGATCGACCTTTTAGAGACCGCCGATCGATCATCCCAGCGTGATTATCGGCCGATAGTGATCGGTAGCCGATCAATCGGAGCATCTATTTAATATTGACCAAACATTTAATTCAAATACCCACTTAATTTAAAATTTTTGGCCACCTTTTTGCGATAGAAATGCTACAGCCTCTTTAATTTCTTCAACAAAAATTAACCATGGTTTCATCTTAGTAAAACTGCTTAATTTTATTTTGTGTGATTTCTGAATGCTTGAGACCATAAAATCAATCAGACAATTGTATTAATAAAATCATAGCCATAGGCCCCTTTATAGTAGTTTTTTTTTATTTTTTTCTCGAGGGAGTGGGCACAACAATACTATTCTGCTTAGGGCACCCATTTGGCCAGCAGCGGCCCTGCTATTATGTAACATCAAGCAACATAAACTGTTTTTGTACAGCTAAAATAACTGAAAGCAGCTGACATTGCCTTTCATTTTCAAGTTAACCTGTTGAGCAGTACGGTCCCACATATGGGATTTTTATTTCCGTGCCCCTGGGAGTACGGTCCCACATATGGGATTTAGAACGTTCGGTGACGTCGCATAACTGCCAAATTCAAACTGTGCTTTTGCGCTTTAGCTGAGAAGGGTCTGTCTGCGGACTGCAAGAGAGGGGCGTAACTGGAAGGGGGCGTAACTTGAAGTTGTCCAAATCACACAGAACCACGCGAGATGTAAAAAAAACGAGATGTTGTCGGGCTGCGTTCGAAACCGCATACTCTCTAAGTTATAAGCACTTAATTTCTTTAAGTACTTACTTACCGAGCGCTATGAGAGTGTACAGCCTGAATGCGTTAAGTATGAATGCGATTCGGATATCATCCGCTATGTTGACGTTATCATAAGCGCAACAACTTATAGTTTTATTATTTTTCTTGTTGAATTTAACTCTCGTTTCATCCCTCAGGCTTCTAAAAAAATGCATCATGATGAATTATTCAAAGATATTTAACCTTGTCACTGTGCTTTTTTTCTGTGTACATTATCTCATACTATGATGAACACATGATTTTTTTAAACTGTTTTATCAGAATCAGAATAGCTTTATTACCAAGTATGTTTACACACACAAGGAATTTGACGTGACGACAGGAGCTTCCAGTGCAGAAGAAAGTACAGACATAGTGCAGACATACATAGGAATAACACAGTAGGGATGTAATATAACACTAATATAATATATGCCATTATGATTGTTCATTGTTAGATACAACCATCTTTCCCTGATCTAAATTATATAAATATAAAAAGGATACTGAAGCATTTTACTGAAGCATACATCAACGTGCGTGCGCTCTGTGTGTAATTTGGCGATATACTTGATAATGTCAGATTGCACATCATTTCAACAACACTTACCATATTAAGTGTTATGTTACTAGTTTTATTAAGTGTTATATTACTCCCATAATAACCGGGAGTTATTTTTTATCCTGAATTGAAATTTGACAAACAAATTAACTCTGTAGTCAGAGCCAGTTTTTTGCAGCTTAAGGGGCTTCGCAAGCTGAAAAGTTTTCTCAGTTTTAATGATTTAGAGGTTGTTATTCATGCATTCATTTCAACCAGACTGGATTACTGTAATGCTCTTTATGCTGGAATTAACCAGTCTTCACTATCATGTTTACAATTGGTACAGAATGCTGCTGCTCGCTTTTTGACAGGGACAAAAAAGAGGGAGCATATTACCCCTGTGTTAGCTTCACTTCACTGGTTACCTGTTAAATTTAGAGTTGATTTTAAGGTTTTAGTTAAAGCACTTCATGGTCTTGCCCCAATTTACATTTCAGATCTTCTCCATTTCTATTCTCCTGTGAGAACGCTTAGATCGTCTTCTCAGAAGTTATTGATTGTCCCAAAATCTCGTTTAAAAACTAAAGGGAACAGAGCTTTTTCAGTTCGTGGTCCTACACTCTGGAACTCTTTGCCTTTATCAATCAGATCATCCCCTATACGTTATCTTCTTTTAAATCATCTCTTAAAACATATTTTTTTTCTCAGGCTTTTGCTTAACTTGAAAATACTTTTTTGTTTTGTTTCTGTTTGTTTCTTTGTTTGGTGATGTTTTGCATTACTTATTGTATTATTTAATGATTTCAAATTTTATATTGTCTTAATGCTTTTGTTAGTTGATTTTTCTGATGTTTTGGTTGTGCAGCACCTTGGTCAGCACATACTATATAAATAAACTTGACCTTGACCTATAGCCTACTTGATAATGTCAGATCGCACATCATTACAACAACACTTACCATATTATCGTAGATGTATATCGCAGACCCCAGACTCGACTTGAGTGGAAAATGAAATCACCCGCGATTGTGCGCGCACTTGTTGGCACATGAGCAAAGATGTTTAAGGAGTCTAACTTGCAAGCGCCAGACCACTGATTCGTCAAACCTGCTTTCCTGCAGTCCGTGTTCTTCTGACTTCTGACTATTTTGTAGCAAGTAACGAAAATGCTTCGGGGAAATGTATCGGAGTAAAAGTATACATTTTAATTAGGAAATGTAGTGGAGTAAAAGTAAAAGTTGGCTGAAATATAAAAACTCAAGTAAAGTACAGATACTCCTAAAAATACTTAAGTACTGTAACGAAGTATTATTATTTCGTTACATTACACCACTGTGCATGATGGGATACACTAATCCTCAAATAGCGCTCCGGAGCGGTATTCGAGATAGTGTGGAATTAGTGTGCGTTACTTAAGGGCACTGCGCTTTGCCGTTTTTAAGACCTGGGACAGTCTTGCGCACTTACTTCCTGACGCGGTCACGCGCTCTCAAGTGGCCAAGACCGCAAGTGTGGGTATTTGGACAAGGCACAAGTATATTTTTAAGTATACTTTATGGCGTAAGTATACAAATATCAGTGTACTAGTAGTATACTTGTAAGTGTACTATTTCAGTACTCTTTGGGACTAAATTGGCCCACTTTCTAGTATATAAAAGTATACTTTTAAGTATACTTTAAGTAAAACAGCAGTAAAGTTTGAGTACACAACTAGTTTACATCACCATTTTTAGCTTGTACTGCAACTATACTAAAAGTGAACTTATAGGTATACTGATAGTTTACTAATTAAATACTTTTTTTACATACTTTTTTAAATACATTTTTAGTACACTTTGAAGTATAGTCTCAGTAAACTACTAGTTTAGTAGTTTTATACTGCAAGTATACTCGTAAGTTTTCTTTAAGTGAACTTTACATCATACTTTAAGTATACTACTATGTCCCTATTTAGGTATTAATTTGTATATATTTTGTTATATGAATATACAAAACATCAAAAGCAAGAACAGGGCATCTATTTTATTCTCATTATTTTTTTAAACACTTGAATGTGGGTAAGTTTCATAAATAAAAAATAAAGAAATAAAAGAAATAAAGAACAAAAAGCTGAAAAAAGACTATGAATTGGATTCAGAACGATAATCAAAATGTAGATAGAGTCGATCAACACCCCAAAGCTTGACAGTCATTATTACCTCTTCATTGGTCGACATTTTATTCCATAATGTTACATAGTTTTGATACTGTTTTATGTCTGATGATCGTGTTAGAATACATGTGGAAGCATCTGTTGTTTCGGTTTCTTCTTCACTTGTGTTTTTTGGAAATTCTACACAGAAGATGTGTACTAGCGCCCCCTACAGTATAACAATGAAAACACGGATTCTAGGAGAACAATTATAGCTAAAATATATTTAGACTTTTTCTAAGTACAAGTCAAGTATACTTAAATGTCATTTTAAGTATATTTCTGAGAAGTACATAAAGCCCATTTCTGAGAAGTACATAAAAAGTAGACTAAAAGCATACTTTCCTATTTTTAGTTTAAAAGAAGTATACTAATAGCACACTTGAATAAACTTATTTTTCGTAAGGGATACCATACATGTACTTCCCATAACACGGCCAACTCACAATTGTTTTACTTTTGGATGCATTTATAGTTAATAAATTACATTATGTAAGGAATAATTGACCCAAGGTGGTTTTGGAACCATAAAAAATTGCCACAAAGATGTTAGAAAAATTATTTTCATTTGAAGGTAGAAGCTGCCATCATGTTTTAAAAAATAGTAATTTCAAAACAACAGCAAAAACTAAAACTAATATAAGTAAAAAAAAATCTCAAGCTTACTGAAGGCAAGTAAACAGTCTAATTATTAATTACAAGCAAAAGGATACTGTAAATAAATATATGAATAAAAAATAAGACACACATCCATGACAATATTTCAAGAAGAAATAAATTGTTTAATCAGTATTTTAAGTTTAAAAATTAAGTGTGGGCCGCAACAAGAGTAAATTAAAGGAATAGTTCACTCAAAAAAGAACATTTGCTGAAAATGTACTTACCTTCAGGCCATCCAAGATGTAGATGACTTTGTTTCTTCATTTGAAAAGATTTGGAGAAATTTAGATTGCATCACTTTCTCACCAATGGATCCTCTGCAGTGAATGAGTGCATGAGTGTAAGAAAAAAAGAAACAACATAATTTAACAAAATACAAGTCCATAATCCATAATATTGCTTCCTTTAGTGAAAAAGTCCATCCTCTGTTGTCTTCTCAAATCAAAATCCACAGACATATTTGTTTAAAACTGTGCTTGATCTGTGCATATTTCTCTCCTGATTCAGACGAGTCGACTTTGTCACTGGAGAAAGCAATATTATGCATTATGGACTTAAGTTGAAAACAGCTTAATGTTGAATTTGTTTATAACAATCACAGCTTTTCACAAGATAATGACTGGAGTGGTGTGGATTACTTGTGGATTATTGTGATGTTTTTATCAGCTGTTTGGGGAAAAAACGAACTCATACAGTACATGATGAATGACCTGAGGGTGAATAAAGTTTCAGCAAATTTTTATTTTTGGATGAACTATTCCTTTAAATAGAGTTGCGCACAGACTTTTAATGCTAGTTTTCAGGTTTGTTGGAATCTCTTACCTCTTTGAGCGCCTGTGATAGCGATGCCTGTCTTAGCAAACACCACAGAAGAACAGGCTCAAACATAAAACCTCAAAATAAGCAATTATCTGGCACAGGCGAATTGGCAGAAACATGTTCTCCTCTGGTTTCTTTCTGCTCATTAGCACTCCCCATCTTTAGATGTGTCCTCTCTTAGCACACTCTTTTCTCATTTTCCTCTCTCTCTCTCTCTCTCTCGGTCTCGGCCTGTAGGCACGGGTTCTGTCTCCTGCTCTGTGCCGGTAATAAATGAGGGGGCTGTTCGGGCCGTTGGCACTCGCAGGGGGGCTAAATTACCACCATTGATTGTCCGCCTTCGACAACCTGACAAAAGACTTGATCACTCATCTTGTTAAAAGAGGATTACCGTGATGTTTGCATCTTGTTACGCCCATAAAGATATCTTATTCTCTCTTTGCACTATCATTCTTGTTCTTTCACTCATTTAAAGCATTAAATGGTTTCTTTAAACCGTAATTATTGTAATCACGCTGTTTAGAGCAGCTCTTCCGTAGACGGCGCTGTCAGAAGTATCTCGCGGGTGATGAAGGATCGAACATCTGCATAGGGAGAATTGTTCTTTTCTAGCGGCTGTCACACTGAATGTTTCTCAGACTAAATAACGCTCTTACTGCATTGCAGTTTTGACACTCTTATGGCGTGAGCTGTATCATCACCGTGAACTCTGGAATATTTGTGGGTTGGTCTTTTTAACGCAACTTCTATAAACCACATTTCATAACGTTTGAAGTGGAGGAGCAGTGACTGATGTGCTGATAAACACAAGTTTCACACGGTCTCATCAGTACTTTACAAATGCAGCATCGTAGCACAATGTTTTAGTGATGTTATGCATGTGCACATTTGTAATTTAGTGAACCTGCTTGTTATGAAAATGTAAATATTTATTGTATGTTTATATATAACTAACAATTATAATAGCTAGACTAACACTAGCTTCTCTATTCATTTTGTATTCTATCTATTTATTTTCTTTTTATTTATTATACAATTAACAAAAGCAAAAAAGGCCTCTAACACTAGCTTGCTCTATTCTTTTTCTATTCTATCTCTTTTCTTTTTATTTATTATATAATTTAAAAAAACCTTGCTATGTGTAGTGCGTTAAGCTAACTGAGACTTATATATATACTATATATATATATATATATATATAT
>NW_015667279.1:9866-10744 GCF_001515625.1 Sinocyclocheilus rhinocerous
AGCAGTGCACTGACCCTAGACTTGGTTGACATCACCTCTCTGTCTTCAAAGACAATCAAAACATCCAGTGGGTTCCCTCGTGACATTTCCTCTTCCTCCTCAGCAGCAATGATGAGGACTGCTGCCTTCTGCTCCTGCTCAGGCTCCTTCTTCTAAATGCATTAAAAAAAGTGTTAGTATATGTCACAACAAATCATAAAATTAACCCTTGGGTGGAAAGACATATTTAAATTTTCATAAATGAAAATAAAGGTGTGAAGGATCAGAGTAGTGTTTATTCAGTAGGACCTGTGCCCATTTAAAACCCTGTAGTACTTTTCAAAAAGTAATTTTCACAACTTGTCTTCCAGAGCTGTACAGTCATTATCCCCTCTTCATTGGTCGACATTTTATTCCATAATGTTACACAGTTTTGATGCTGTTTTATGTCTGATGATCGTGTTAGATTACATGTGGAAGCATCTGTTGTTTCGGTTTCTTCTTCACTTGTGTTTTTTGGAAATTCTGTACAGAAGATGTGTACTAGCGCCCCCTACCGTATAACAATGAAAACACGGATTCTAGGAGCACAAGTATACAGTAGCTCAAATATATTTAGACTTTTTCTAAGTATAAGTCATGTATACTTCTGAGGTATATCAGAAGTATATATATATCATAAGTATATTTCTGAGAAGTACATAAAGCCCATTTCTGAGAAGTACATAAAAAGTAGACTAAAAGTATACTTTCCTAGTTTTAGTTTAAAGGGGTCCTATTATGCTTTTTCACTTTTTTAAATTTTAGTCAGTGTGTAGTGTGTATGTTTGGGCATAAAATAGATCTACAAAGTTACAAATCTCAAAGTCCACTCCAAAGGGAGATATTTAGTTTTTTAA
>NW_015667279.1:11500-14730 GCF_001515625.1 Sinocyclocheilus rhinocerous
TAAGGCAAGTTGGAGCTAAACTCTGCAGGACACCGGCCCTCCAGGACCGAGCTTGGACAGCCCTGGTCTAAGCTGTTCGCCAATCACAACACACTGGGACAGCGAACCAAACACAACGCATTTTGTTTTTCGGAAGGCGGACCTTCATCAAAGCCGGAACTAATGGAGCCGTTTGTGCCAGAATGGGGAGAAAGGTATTTTAATAATGTAAATTAAAATTTTCGAACCACCAAGCATGAGAGCATGTTCTAGTACACCCCCAAAACAAAATCAAGACTTTGTAAAAGAGCATAATAGGACCCCTGTAAAAGAAGTATACTAATAGCACACTTCTTATTCATAAGGGTAGGCAGCTAATTTGCCAAAAAACAAAACAAACATAGTTATATATTGAACATGGTGAACAGAATTTCAGGTTTACTGACAACATATTACAACATGGTACAGTGACTGCAACCTTTTATTAGGCCTGAGACACAAATTTCACAATTCAATAAAATTTTGATTCATAAGCTTGCGATTTGATTCCAATCTCGCTTCAATTCGATTCAGTATCAATTCTTTTAGATAGCCTAGACTAGAGTACATGCTATTTTTTCTGAAGGAAAAAAATTCTAAATGCTGGAAAAACTAATGCTGTAAATGTTAACCCTGAAGTGATTTGTATATAATTGCATATAAGGCATTTGACTAATGTTCTAATAACATTTTAATGATATAAGAGTAGAAATATAATATGTACTTTTTTCTTTTCCATTTTTTTATTTTTTTTTTTTGGCAAAATGCTATTCTCCGAGTTTTTCTCCAGCTAACTAACATGCTGTGGACACTGAATGGTTCTCCTGAGGTAACATTTTGTGACATATTTAAAAGCTGTTTTATTGACATCATTGGCTTGACATTCACTTTTTTGCTCACCAGCCACTGTGGCTAGTGGTTTTCTACATTAATAGCCACTCAGCATTTTCATTCGCTACAATTTAGTTTTTGGGAAGTTATTCTGTATAAATATAACTTAACCAAAATATAGTACGATTATTTAATTGATTAAAAGTTACACTTAATGTGTTTGGTCACATTTGACTGCCAAGGAGTATGAGAACATATTAATGCTTTCTCTTTATCGCTCCCCAGAATAAAATGCTAGTCAGTGTTGTTATCAATGAACGCTCAATCAATGCACATTATGTGTTAATAATTACTAGTAGGCTAATTGCTGCAAATATAGTGAAACTGCTGTCTTAAACCCATTCAAACAGATAGATTGACAGCGCTGAGTTGTTTGGAACTATTGAGAGCTCCATGAACCACGTCACGCCACGAATGGGCGCATTGGGCAGCGAGATCAAAGCATGTCGCAACTCTGTTTCTCAACGGCCCTGGTGTAAGAATAAACGACACATTGCAAAACAACATAAAGATGTTAACATAAAGAACGGTGAAGTTTGAGTTCATTATTTGTTCTCTGTATTTCACTAAGTAATTGTCTATGTTTAGTAAGTGTTAAGTAATTATTCCATTGTTTATTTGTGAACTTTAAGGACCTTTAAGTTTTTTTTTTTTTTGGCCTTATGCAACCTTGTTTTTGGGAAGTCTGAAGTGAGAGCAAAGCTGTGGTTTTGGTTTAGATGTGGGAGGTGTCAACAATGACCCTGTTTTTCAAACACTCATATATAGCTCATTTATTTTGTTTCTAATGAAGGAAGATTCAGCATTTTCCAGATAACAAAATTTTATGATGGAGGCTTCACGATCAGGCTTCAATTCAACATCTAACAGCACTGCTGTGGGTTCAGAGAAGATCGCTCCTGCTGTAGTTCTGGGTTTGTGCTGTTTGGTTGGTTTGCCAAGCAACATTGCAGTAATCATCAGCATTGCTCGTGAGTGGAACAGAAATCTGAGCTTCACCTTAAAGCTAATGCTAAACCTTGCGGTGTCTGATGCTTTGACCCTTTGCTTGGCTCTCTTTGTCATGTACGGAATACTGTTTGGATGGAAATTTGGCCTTTGGTCTTGTAAGTTCCTGTTTTTTTTGAGTCACTGGAGTCTGTATGTTGCTGTTCTGACTGTCACATCCATGAGCGTGCACCGCTATCACAAAGTCATCAAGTCGAGAGTCACTAACAGGATGATACTGCAGAGACTGGAAAGACAGCACAGGTGCCTTCAGCTGATTGGCATCTGGATTCTAGCTTTTGCTTTTGCCCTACCAGTAATTTTTACTCAAGGACTCAAAGACAAGAATGGATTGCTAAGATGTCAGAGGATAACACAGTCACAGTCTGTAAAAGTGACTGTTTTGCTTTTTGAGATCCTGTTGGGGTTTGTCATCCCATTTTCGACAATGTTGACATGTTATCTCTGGTTGGACAAAGGGTTGAGACAAAAAGCCAAGAGCTCCAGTCTAACTAGAGCTCCACAGGACCAGGAACCCAGAAAGCAGGGGACAAATGTTAGGACTTACAAGAAGAGGCTTGTGATCAGCATCGTTGTGGCTTTCTTTCTGTTTTGGACTCCTGTGCACATTATCAATGTGATTGATATAGTCACTACTCTGACTAAAACATCTCATCCAGATGTTCATTCCCAACTGAAGTCCTTCCGCCGAGTATATGGTGATACAAGCAAGACTCTGGCTTTGCTGAACTGCTGTCTGAATCCTTTTCTTTATGCCATCTCTTCACAGAAACTTATGAAATGTTTCAGAATGAGATAATTTAAAAATTCTGAATTATTTATTTGCAGTCAATTATGCTTTAAAGACTTTAAAAAAATGGTTCTAACAGTACCAAATTAGAGTTCTTTGGTTTGTAACAATAGCAGAACCCTTCTTATAATGTTCCATAAAGAACCATGCTTTGAAAGTGCTATACTGTATACTGCAGGACATTTATAGTGTTATATAACTTTTTAATTCCATTTATTTTCATTAATATTAGTATTATTAGTCTTATAATATCTTGTAGGTACTTTTATTTTTATTGATGTGAAAATGACAGTGCTCTAACAACAGTGTTCTAAGTCATAAATGGCAAATGACATTGATCATGAATAAATACTTGAAGTAAAATACAACATAGAAGCAGGAAATAGTAATGAAGACCAAGTTCCAGTGAAATGTCTTCATAATTCTCTTTGATGCCTTTTAGTCTATTATTTTATATATGTGTGTGTGTATATATACACACACACACACACACACACACACACACACAGTGTATATATATATA
>NW_015667279.1:17345-23969 GCF_001515625.1 Sinocyclocheilus rhinocerous
AGTCACAGTCTGTAAAAGTGACTGTTTTGCTTTTTGAGATCCTGTTGGGGTTTGTCATCCCATTTTCGACAATGTTGACATGTTATCTCTGGTTGGACAAAGGGTTGAAACAAAAAACCAAGAGCTCCAGTCTAACTAGAGCTCCACAGGACCAGGAACCCAGAAAGCAGGGGACAAATGTTAGGACTTACAAGAAGAGGCTTGTGATCAGCATCGTTGTGGCTTTCTTTCTGTTTTGGACTCCTGTGCACATTATCAATGTGATTGATATAGTCACTACTCTGACTAAAACATCTCATCCAGATGTTCATTCCCAACTGAAGTCCTTCCGCCGAGTATATGGTGATACAAGCAAGACTCTGGCTTTGCTGAACTGCTGTCTGAATCCTTTTCTTTATGTTTTCTTTTCAAGAAATATCATAAAGTGTACTAAGTAGAACCCACATTTGTTTATTTCCCAGTTACAAATTCAAATAATTATGTTTAGGTTTTTAAACTGCTCATTTCAGTTTGTGTAAAAATTACTTCTCTGTTGTAAAAAGCTGCATTTATGCAATTCTACAATCTGAGATCCACCAAAGGATAATCTATGTGAATGAATAAATGCTTACTATAATCATTAACACGCTGAGGGTTAATATGTCTTGTTTACAGTTATTTAAATAATTTTCTAATTTCTCTAATTTGTGCATGTTTTCCATGTTACTGTAACTGCATTTTGCATTTCTGGTATGAAAATTGCTTTTTCAATCTTTAGAAAGATGAACATTATGTTCAATCATTTATAAAAACAACCCTGTAATGAATTTAATTGCTGATATAGTGTCTTATAAATGTTGTCCCACTATAATACTGGCAGGCAGATGTTTTGTAGGTCTTATGTTTTTGTAATGGAACTATAAGCGCAATGGGATCTTGCTTATCCTTGCTTCATTAACCTGACACTAAATGCTAAACCAGAAACAGGAAAGGATACATTGTGCATGTGGTTTGACCACTTTGTTTAGTTTCAGATGAGTACCAGACATGTGATTGGCATGATGATCAGTTTGCATTGCACCATTTGAACAATGTGTGGAAATGTATTAAATGTATGTTTTAGATGAACCTGTATCACTTAAAACATGATTAATAGCCAGATGGACTGGATTTTTTTTTTTAAATGAAAATATATTAAACATATATTTCCAGCTATGCAATTTACAGTAACATGTCAATATCATTCAACTCCTTGAACACAGCTTTGAGCACAGAATAACAGTACAAATATATCAGGTCACCGTTTGGCTTAAATGCTTTTTTCTTTCTTTTTTTTCCCAACTGGATAAGGATTTTGACTATATGCACAACAACATGTTTCAGTACTTAAAAAGTTTAATAAGTTTCATTAAACTACTTTTCTGACATATTCTTAAATTTAGAATACAACCAAATTATACTACACATGTTCATGTTAATCAAGGTTCATAATTGTTCTCCCTGTGTCAGAATGGGTTTACGCCAGGTACTCCAGTTTCCTCCCACAGCCCAAAGACATGCAGGTTAGGTGAATTGAACATTCTAAATTTCTACATGCTAATTTTCTCCAAATCGGTTCTAATGAAGAAACAAACTCATCAACACTTTGGATGGCATGCAAATTTTTGGGTGAACAATTCCTTTGTCATTATTTCTTCTGTCATTATTCTTTTTGTGTGTTTTCTACAGGTCTTTTTCTTTTTCACTTGCTAAATTACTATTTATAAATTTTCTTGTTTAAATCTATGTATTTGCAGGTATGTTAAAAACACTGGTCACACTTGAATATAACTCAATACAACAATTTTACATTATAATTCTATAATTCTAAACAGATCATTACTGAATGTAAATTTTAAATGAGATTTCATTCAATTTTCATATTTGTTTGTACACTAACTACTGACCTTTTATCATATAATGATATACTGTCTCATATTGCTAATTACTTATTAATGAAAGTGCTGCTAAAACCTGTGGTTGTGGCAATGATATGTGGTCTTTGTTTTGTGTTTCTATGGGTGAGCATGCCATTTAGTATATGTTGTTTTGTGGGATGGGTTTTCAGTAACTCATATATTTTGTCTCTAATAATAGAGAATCAAAATACTTTTGATCACGATGGAGAGTAACTTAGGCTTCAATTCAATATCTAACAGCACTGCTGCAGGTTCAGAGAAGATCGCTCCTGCTGTAGTTCTGGGTTTGTGCTGTTTGGCTGGTTTGCCAAGCAACATTGCGGTAATCTTTAGCATTGCTTGTGAGTGGAACAGAAATCTGAGCTTCACCTTAAAACTAAATCTAAACATTGCAGACTCTGATGCTTTGACCCCTTGCTTGGCTCCGTTCGTGCTGTATGGAATACTGTTTGAATAGGAATTCGGCCTTTGGTCTTGTAAGTTCCTGTATTTTTTGGGTCACTGGAGTCTGTATGTTGCTGTTCTGACTGTCACATCCATGAGCGTGCACCGCTATCACAATGTCATCAAGTCAAGAGTCACTAACAGGATGATACTGCAGAGACTGAAAAGATGGCACAGGCGCCGGCATCTGGATTCTAGCCTTTGCTTTTGCCCTACCAGTATTTTTTACTCAAGGACTCAAAGACAAGGATGGATTGCAAAGATGTCTGAGGACAATGGAGTCATGTTTAAATTATTGCTAAATGATAATGTTGACTGTCTTATGCTCCCATTGCCCAAGTCCTTTACATGAAACATGTAGGTTGGGATGAAAACAAATGCTCTGCAAATAATATGCTTCAATCTAAGTGGAAAGTTACACTGGAGTAATGTAAAGTAACTGATGTTTATAAATCACATTGTTCTTTTGAATTCTACAATTATTCATTTCTAGGATTACTCTCCAGTTCTAATTAGAACAGTTAAATAGCTCCTTTGACCCCTGAAGTTGCGTAAATTTTAAATTGGCAGAGTGCAAATAAAATGAAATAAGCGGAGTTATTTAGATTACTTTATACGTCATTGAATATTCAGGATGTATTCAGTTTGTGAATTCCCATTGGCACTCAATGCGTGAGGGAAAGGCTGAACAGCTGTACTGTAGACCTAGATAGGGAGGAGAGTCTGGTTCACAGAGATAAAAACCGGTGATGTCACAAACTTTCAGGTTTAGTCCTGTCAAGTGACAAATGATAAGCAGTCATTTTTGAAAAAGCAGAAGAGTGATGCTTTTTTATTTTGCCTTGATCACCTACTGTGCATCTGAACATCCCAACAGCTTCTTTATGACTATGAACTTTAAATGGACACATCAGCTATAAACAGTAACCAGCCTAATAGGTTATATAAATAGAAAAGACACTAAACAGAAAAACAAAATATAATTTTTCCTCTCCCTATTACATGCCACTCCCTATTCCTCTCCCTATTACATGCTTTATGCTATTATGTCTTCTTGCAAGAGATATCTTCTTCTTTTTTGTTTTTTACGTAAATGTAACTGGTTTAGGCTTTAAAAAAAGAATTCCAATGAAAGCAGCAAATATCAGGGCATAGCAAGCTATTTGAAAAATGTTGATTGAACATATCTTTCTGGAAATTGGAATGATTACAATGGTACATAAAGGTTAATCTTAATACACCTATGAATTCAACTCAGACAGTCAATCAGACCAGTGGTTCTGTTGATAGAGCCAGTTTCAGGTTTTGTTGTATAATAGTGCCACCAAGTGACATAAAAGGTTTTTTTTTTCATGCAAATGTTTTGTGGCCCCCCAGAACCTCCTTCCAGCTGCGGCCCACTAGGGGGCCTCAGCAAACTTCCAAGGGGGCAGAAGGATGACTTAATAAAAATGTAAATTAGGTTATATTAAAATAGTCTCTGAAAGTCATGTAGCGCCGTTGCGCTTTGGGGTGTCCCGACTTCGAGTCCTGGCTTGTGGACATTTCCTGATCCCACCCCCCTCTCTCACTTTTCCACTTCGCTTCATGTCCGCCTACTGATCTTAGTAAATGCCAAAAATAAATAAATTAATTAATTAATTAATTTTAAAAAAATCTAAGAACTTAATTTATCCTTTATTTAGCCAGGAGAATCCCATTGAGACATCACAATCTCTTCTCCAGGGAGATCTGGTCACCAGGGAGTAACAAAAAATTTAAGTGCAAAAATAAAAAAATGCAAAATCTTTATTAGTAGTAGTAGTAGTAGTATTTTGCCTCAACAACTATTGCTCTTACTGTTCTTTAAACTTCTGGAATCACAAAATGAATTGTGGTTAATGAATTTAATATATAAACACACCTAGTTTCTGTTAGCAAAAAGTTTGAAATCAAGTTACAGCATAAATACCAGAGGAAATATCTTGTAATGATGTGCCTTTGAGTAAAGGAATGAACACATACATCTTAAATATGGTTGAAAAAGCACTAAAATCATGAGCAGTTTATAAAAAGATTTGTTTAAGTTTATGAAAAGATTCAGTTTAGGTATTATTTAAATCAAGGCAACAACACAGAGCTCATTCAACTTCAGTTCAGTAAGTTGGTTATTTCTTTGAATAGGCCTATTAGTGTGCTTTGTAAACCAGAGAACTGTTTTTTAAGGAAATGTGTGCTCTTCACTATTTTGTATATGTTTGCTTTTTTAATAAATAGATCAACTATATATGTTGTAAAAAAGGTTTATAGCAGTTATAAACAGTAATTGACAGCTATTAATCTGAAGGGCGGGGTCGGGTGGGGTTGCTATAAACCATTAATGCTCATTTAATTGGAGAGAAAATACAATATATTGTATATACACTGAAGAAAATTGTAAATGCAACACTTTTGTTTTTGCCCCCATTTTTCATGAGCTGAACTCAAAGATCTAAGACTTTTTCTATGTACACAAAAGGCCTTCATGAAAAATGGGGGCAAAAACAAAAGTGTTGCGTTTATAATTTTGTTCAGTGTATATTATATTTTATCAATCACTGTGTCCCACCCCCCACCAAACACAACACACTACACCACACCCACCATCTATGGCACTATAGTGCCCCCCTGCACCCACCCAACACAGCCCTGCGGGGGGGGCCAAGAATTTACTTCCGGTCCCTATAGCGTTTGGACGTAAACGAAGAGAAAACATTCACTAGAGTGCGAGTGTCCTGAGAAACTCTGAGGCTTAATCTGCAGCAAGAGTCATTCAGAAGCTTCAGCAACTGGAGATCAAAGATTCCGAACAGTCTATTTATGTTAATGACGCTATCATTGTGACATCATACTGCGCATTTGAATCTGGCAGTGTGTTCTTCATGAGTGGTAAGTAAAGCAGATGCATTTCACAGTAGTAATTTACCTCGGTTGCCACAAATTAAACGTGAGGCTGAAACTAATGACTTGGTGTAACCGGTTCTACTTCGCCTCGCTCCGAGCAGGATTCGAACCGCGGTCTCCGCCGTGGGATGCGGGCGCTCAAACAAGGAGGCTAAAGGCCACGGCCTCTAGCGTCAGTCGCTAGAGCGCCTCTTGAGATCAGGGGAGTGAGGTGTACACGCACAGCTCTTCCTAGCCTACGACAGTTACACACACCCCCCTAAACCTCACTCCCATACGGGTCACGGCACCAAATGTAACCAGTTCTACTTCGCCTCACTCCGAGCGGGATTCAAACCGCGGTCTCCGGCGTGGGAGGCGGGCGCTCAAACAAGGAGGCTAAAGGCCACGGCCGCTAGTGTATGTTTGGTGGGGGTGTGACACAGTGATTGACAAAAGGGGTGTGGGGTTGTGTTCTCTCCCATCAAATGAGCATTAACGGTTTATACAGGGTGCGAACTACGGGGGAGCTAGGTGGAGCTCAGCTCCCCTTAATAAGACATGGGCTCCCCTGAAAACGGGATTTGTGAAATTTTGGGGGGTCTCAAAAAATATTGACAATGTGTTATTTTGACGTGCAATTTCAGTTTTGTGTAATGTGATCATCGTGGATTATTATGTGTAAAATTGCAAAAATATCATTCATTCATGCATGACGGCGATTTAAACCTAATTAACTTCAATAAAGATAACTATACATGCTATTCTTGTCATGAGCATCAAGGTGTGGGGGCGCTGCGGTGCAAATTCCACTCATGTTTAGTACGTTAACTCAAAGATTCGTAGAAAAAAAATAAACGCTGGGCTCTGTCGTCGATTCTGTGTTAAGGTAAGGCATGTTATTCGCAAGTATGTGTTGTGGCTGGGTTGTTATAGGTCTGCGTGACTCTCGATGTCTTAGGCCTAATTGAACGGAGGAATTACGGTATTCTTCTGTAGCCTGACGACGAGTAACTTTATCCGTTGTTCATGTGAACTCAAAAGACAGCCTGATGCTTTGTTTATAGACTATTTGTGGGTGGCTGTTTGTTGTTTCACCTATCAATTCGTGTCGATAAAGTATAATAGGGTAAATCCTGCATAGTGATTTATTCTATATAGTGCTTGCATAAAGCAAGTAATGCATACACTTGTAGCTGTTATGTATCTTTGTAAATCATTGTAAGCCCTCCTGAGGCACGCGCAAGCGCACGAACCACGGTATAGTCCACGGTATAGTTCGAACACTGATCGGCAAGTACCAAAAATAAAAGTATCGGTATCGGGCGAGTACTGGAAAAAG
>NW_015667279.1:24039-33753 GCF_001515625.1 Sinocyclocheilus rhinocerous
AAGTCCACGGTATAGTTCGAACACCGGGTTTATAGCAACCCCACCCTTCATATTAATTGTTATTAATCACTGCTTACACCTGCTATAAACCTTATTTACATCATATGAGTAGATCCAAACATATATACAAAATAATGAAGAACTCGGTAACAGTTCACAAGTTTACAAAGCACATTAATATTCATTGACATAATAAACTGACAAACTGAATGATTCTTGTTGGTGTCTTGATTTAAACATTCAGTGTGATGAAATAAATGTGACAGATAAATAAAAGTGACAGAATTTGAAAGTTTAAGCTTTGTTAAGTAACCTGCTGTATTGTTACTTCTGGATTTGAATTCTTGATAAATTTGTCAGTGTCTTTGCTTTAGAGTTCCGGCTAACACATTGGCACTATATAGGCTACTTAGACTGTAGAGTTTATCGGGTTTTTCGTTTAGAACAACAGTGTGTTGGTGACCAACCTAAATTCGGGTCAGCCTCAACCTCTGATTGTAATATTATTCTAACTAAGAGTACGCGAGAAATCACGGCATGATTATATAAAGTTACTTAGAGGAAGTTAAGTTGGTCAACTTGGTTCTATAGTAATGGTCACGACCTCTGTTAGATATAGTTTTACCTTAAGTGTGTACAGATCTATGGGGACTAAATAAAAGTATTCTAGAATGAGCAAAGTATTGCATGGTCCATCCAGAATATTAGTTAATCGCCTCTGTCTAATGACCAAGACTGACGAGTTTGTGAATATGAGATCCGTATACCGGCCGGTACTAGACCCAAAGTGTTATAGGAATAAGATTAATGAGATTCAATACGATTAAAGAGCGAAACAGAATAATAAAATGTCAGGATAATAATAATTAGAAATGAAAAAACAACCAATTGGCATTTCAGCCTAAATTCGAGGTCATAATAAAATGGAGTCAGATTAGAGTTTAACTTAAATTAAATAACTTTGCGCGCCGAAAAGACCGAACACGCAAGAAACCTTCAGCCAGCATTGGATACCTCCATTGGACCAATCACGTGAGCCTTTGCGTGGCTGAATGAGCGACATGTATATAACGTATAATAACATGTATATCATAATAAAATTGACAGAATTTGAAAGTTTAAACCTTGTTTTGTATCAAAAGGAACCTGCTGTCTTGTCTGTCGGCGTGTTGTCAAAGTTTTTTTTTTTTCCACTGCATGAGAAAATGGAAGACGGCATAAGGGCAGTGTCAACTGCATGAGTCAAATGCATGATAGTTTACAGCCCTGAATATTTTACCTCACAGTGGAAATGAAAGAGACATTTGATATCTATCTCAGAGTGGTGTGCAGAGGAAGAGTGAGCCTTCCATCATGCTCGTCTGATTGGCTGTTATTAGTGACTGATTTTGTTGCGTGCTGTAGCTGTATTGTGTCTGGTGTAGATGAATTGCTTGTCAGTAGAACTTAATCACATCTTGTTAGGACACGGTGTAAAGGTGTAGGTGTAAGTATATTATATATAGCTAGTCAGAAGGAAGCTTTAACATTGTTTTTATTTTTTTGTATTTAAGAACCCTTGTTTTTGGGAAGTGAGAGCAAAGCTGTGGTTTTGGTTTAGATGTGGGAGGTGTCGATGTAGCCCGTTCTTCAGTCAGATCATTTATGAAAGAAGAATCTGCGATTTCCAGACAAAGAATTTGATGATGGATGGATCAAGCTTCAATTCAACATCTAACAGCACTGCTGTAGGTCCAGAGAAGATCGCTCCTGCTGTAGTTCTGGGTTTGTGCTGTTTGGTTGGTTTGCCAAGCAACATTGCAGTAATCATCAGCATTGCTCGTGAGTGGAACAGAAATCTGAGCTTCACCTTAAAGCTAATGCTAAACCTTGCGGTCTCTGATGCTTTGACCCTTTGCTTGGCTCCTTTTGTGCTGTATGGAGTACTGTTTGGATGGAAATTTGGCCTTTGGTCTTGTAAGTTCCTGTTTTTTTTGAGTCACTGGAGTCTGTATGTTGCTGTTCAGACTGTCACATCCATGAGCGTGCACCGCTATCACAATGTCATCAAGTCGAGAGTCACTAACAGGATGATACTCCGGAGATTGGAAAGACGGCACAGGTGCCTTCAGCTGATTGGCATCTGGATTCTAGCCTTTGCTTTTTCCCTACCAGTATTTTTTACTCAAGGACTCAAAGACAAGAATGGATTGCTAAGATGTCAGCGGACAATGGAGTCACAGTCTGTAAAAGTGACTGTTTTGCTTTTTGAGATCCTGTTGGGGTTTATCATTCCATTTTTGACAATGTTTGACATGTTATCTCTGGTTGCTCAAAGGGTTGAGTCTAAAGCGCTCCAGTCTAACTAGAGCTCCACAGGACCAGGAACCCAGAAACCAGGGGACAAATGTTAGGACTTACAAGAAGAGGCTTGTGATCAGCATCGTTGTGGCTTTCTTTCTGTTTTGGACTCCTGTGCACATTATCAATGTGATTGATATAGTCACTACTCTGACTAAAACATCTCATCCAGATGTTCATTCCCAACTGAAGTCCTTCCGCCGAGTATATGGTGATACAAGCAAGACTCTGGCTTTGCTGAACTGCTGTCTGAATCCTTTTCTTTATGTTTTCTTTTCAGGAAATGTCATAAAATGTACTAAGTAGAACCCACATTTGTTTATTTCACAGTTACATATTCAAATAATTATTTTTAAGTTGTAAACCTCGTCTGATAATTTGAGATCAGTTTGTTTCAAAAATGTCTTCTCTGTTGTAAAAAGCTGCATTAATGCAATTCTGAAATCTGTGAACTGCCAAAGGATCATCTATGTGAATCAATAAATGCTTACCATAATCATAAACACATTGAGGGTTAATATGTCTTGTTCACAATTATTTAAATGATTTTTAATTTCTTTAATTTGTGAATGTTTTTCATGTTGCATTTTGCATTTCTGGTAAGAAAAATCGCTCTTTCAATCTTTAGAAAGATTAAAACATTTTTTAAAATAATTTATACAAACAACCCTGTAATGAATTTGGTAGCTGCAGAGTGCAGTGTTATTAGTTCATATTATTTGAATGACCACACTGTATAGATGATGCACATTTAGCTACAGTATAGAGTTCTGTTTCCTTCCTCTTTCTTTACAGTAATAGTAGACTTTATTTGCAGCTATAGTGTCTTATAAATGCTTTCCCACTAATAGCATACTGGCAGGCAGATGAGTAGGCCTACCAGACATGTGATTGGCATGATGATCAGTATGCATTATCAGTGCACATCTGTATTACATTGAGAACCATTTGAACAATATGAAAATGTATTAAATGTATATGTTTTCAATTAACTGGTATCACTAAAAACATGATTAATAGCAAGATGGACTGGAATTAATTTTTTTAATGAAAATATATTAAACATATATTTCCAGTTATGCAATTTACAGTAACATATATGTCAATATCATTCAAATCCTTGAACACAGATCTGAGAACAGATTAACAGTACAACATATATCAGGTCACCGTCTGGCTTAAATACTTCTTTTTTCATTCTTTTTTTTTTCAACTGGATAAGGATTTTGACTATATGCACAACAACATGTTGCAGTACTTAAAAAGTTTAATAAGTTTCATTAAACTACTTTTCTGACATATTCTTAAATTTAGAATACAACCAACAGGGAGCTAAAAGACAAGGTGAGGGAAGTCGAGGCAGGTGGTTCAGATCTCCATTCAGAAACAGATGCAATGGAGGAAGAGTTTAAACAAGCTGGTTTTGGATATAGTACATTTGTGCACTGTCTATGTTGGATGTGGTGCGTTATCTGAGAGACAAGGGATAAAAATGAAATCAGGGACACTCAGGATGTGGCCACAATGCACCTGTCCAGCAGGAAGTGGCACTACAGTGGAGGTCAAATGATGCTGAAAGACTAAACATTGGCTCTTCTTAGGAACATAATCAGATCTCAAATAATGACGTGATATGTTTACAAACTAGCCTAAACATGCCAAAGGGGCATAGCCATAAACAGGCATTTGAGAGCTTACAGGCAGGGAATATTTCATGAAATATTTCATTTTCACAAAATGTTCCAAAGGTAGTCCAAATCTGATGTGTTCTCCACCGCTTCTTGTTGCTTTGCATCGGTAAATATGGGTAAATAAGTCATCTGTACTCTCACAGTAAATAAGAAGAATGTCTCAGGTCTGCCAACTGGCTCACTCCCAGCATGCTTTGTGTTCAGCCTCTTTGAACAACAGCAACAGCAAGAGGATAAACGTTAAATGCCATTTTTGCTTCCAACAGGCACAATTCATTAAAAAAAGCCTCCATTGTTGATCTTCTATGGAAATGGTTGTACTTCTACATACACTTTTAAATTTTTAAACACCTTTAGTCAGCATCTCATAATAATAATAATGATGACAATAATAATAATCAGAACAATAATTACAGTTTAGCTATAATAATGCATAATGTCTTAAATCTACTCTTTAGATATTTTCCTTCTCTTTCTCCTCCCTGGTTCAAAAAGTTCCTCAACCGCCTGCATTCACCCCGTTACATTGTCCCCGACATACAGCAACTTAAATATTTACAATGATTCATTTACAACCAATGGCTCTGCCCATTAATCATTTTGTCCTTGTTGGAGATAAAAAGCTCGTGGCACAGGGTACATTTGTCCAGTGAGTTTAAAACAGGCTCTGTGCCTGTGCTGTCCCGCGGCACGTTCACCCCTGCACTCACATGGCCAGTAGCTGATTGAGCGCCATGTGGAACTGCTGTGTGCAGCCCGCGAGCTCCCGCACCCTTTCCGTCATGTCTCTGGCGGCCCCCGGTGAGGGGTACTGCAGGGCTGCCGTCTTGGTGCTGACCACAATGTCTTTGAGCTTTTCGCAGAGCGTGTTGCTGTGCTGGGCCACCCTGGTGCGAACCTCGGGAGACTTGGCTTGCCTGGAGAGCGTGTCTCCGATGAAGACGAGCTTGTGAGCGCTGAGGATGACGAATTTGCTGTGGGCGACGAAGATTTTGGGCGGCTGGTTGTTGTTGATGGAGGAGTAGAACGCGTCGATGGCGTTGGAAACAGAAATCAAATGCCCATTCAAACATGCCCTCTACAATTATTACCTACAATTTTTCTAAGTAAAAACAGTGTGGTAGAAATAAGCTAACATGGTCAGTCACAGCTTTCACAAAGTTTCAAAAAATATAAAATACTATATTATATATAACATTGTTTTCATAATATCAAATTATACAATTTATAATAAAATCAAATAATGATATATACTGAAAAATAATATCAATAATAATAAATAAAATATATAGATATTAAATAAATATAAATAATATACTCTGGGGTCTGTTTGCACCGCTAGACCAATCCTTAAGCATACTGAAAAAAATAAGATGTTAGTATTTTATTTTTTTTATTTCATATTTTCTTGTTTGGCCTAAGGCCAACTGAAAAAAATGAGCTACAACTGCCACTGAAAAGAAAAAAAGTTGAAGAAATATCTCTGTGATTGAACAGAATTCATCTTATCGGCACAGTTTCACTGGAAGTTTTGACAGAACCACACAGCAGACGTGCAACAGAAGATGTATGTGGGCTTTAAGGAAAAGCAGGTCTGCACATGCATTCGGAGTGATTGATGAAAAGGCCTGAGGCTGACACATTTAGGATTACAGGCAGAGCCCATGTAAAGATGTATGCGGACCATTGATCATATCAATGACTGAGAACATACACCTGTATCCTGTTCTCAAAAGGAAACGATTGAATGTTTTGCAATGATTTTACATGTAGCGTACCTGTAAATGAACATAGTCGTAATCCTCCATCCAACCCTCCTCTGTCGTCTCGTACGGCCTGTCTGGAGTCTCTTCCTCAGCTGAGAATTTGGGAGGAGAGGGTAATGGGCGGGACTGGATGTTGGCCCGTTCAGGTGTGCCTGACTGATAGGCTGAGATGTTGTTGTTGTTGGTCAGCTGACCCAGCACGTCACCAGTATGAGGAACGGGCGGCAACGGCAGTTGCTGCTGTTTGTTTGTCCGTTTGAAGAGCAAAGATGCATTGCCATGGAGAAACGATGCTAACTGCTTGGTGTCATCAGGCACACCTCGGGCACACATGACCAGCCGGTCTAGGTCGTCCCCACCTGTGCCTGTAGAAGGTGCCATCAGAGCTGCGGGGGACCAGCCCAAGGTGTCCAGCGCCTGACTGTACCTCACCAGACCTTGGAAGGCCTCCTCCATCTTCTGCACCTGCTTGCTGAGCTTGGTCTGCAGTGTGCGGTCGGTGGCCTGGGTGGCGTTGGCCACGGCTCCTCTAGCGAACTCCAGCAGGTCCCTGACAGCCACACGAATGCGGTCCACGGCCTGTCGGATGGCAGGGAGGTTGGACTCCATCTGAGTGGGGCTGCGCCAGTTCCCACTGATGAATGACATGAGGAGGGACACCGAGCTCTCCACGGCCTGTTGATGACGGGACAGCCGCTCCATGGCCTGGTCTAGATCCAGAAGCAGCAGGCGGCCGGGACCAGAAGATTCCCGCACCGGCACCATGTCCAGAGAGGACGTTGAGAGGTTACTGTGGGTGCTTCCCGTGCTGGACGCCGACAGGCGTTTGAAGCTCACAGTGAGCTCCTCGGTGGCCGCTGCGTCACGCACCACCTGCGGAGGCACATCGTACACATAATCGGCCGATTCTTCACCCGCTGGTCGCTCGCGGGGGAAGTCATACACATCTGCAGGGTGGTGGTCCTGTGGGCCGCCCTTTCGAAGGCTGGCAGGGATGTCATAGATCTCCTGGCCCTCAGGCTGTCGTTTTCCTATTGGCTGAGGTGGAGGAACATCGTAGACGTCCTCTGGTATGGGAGGCTCGGGACCGCATGGGATCTGAGACAGATAGGCCTGGTTCTGATTCTCCAGACTCTTCATCTTGGCAAAGTGAGGAGGAACGTCGTACGTTTCCTCCCTGACTGGACCATCTGGAACATCTTTGCTGACAGATGGAGGAATGTCATATACCTGTAAAGAGGAATAATGTGTTTACCAAAACTAGCCTTGCAAAATCATAACTGAACTCATTATGGATGTACAGATATTGAAATTCTGGCCAATACTGATAAGCTGATAATCAGTCAATCATTTTAAATGTTAAAGTGAATTTAGGCATCATTCACAACATTATAATGTTTACTAAATATTAAAATATTAAAAATGGATATGCATTTTGAAATTTGCTAAAGGCATTTAACAGTGTTATTCAATTATTGGTGTTTTTAAAGATCAACTTAAACTAAGCTCTAGAAGTCGGCAAATGTTATCTAAATGTAAAAATAGAGGAAATGAAAATGAACAATGTCTAAAATTGAATGATAACCAATAGACACTTTTCACAGACTGTGATAACATCGTAAATCTAGCTTCTTTTTTTTTTAATTTAAAAAAAAATCTATATACATTTATAACGCTGTACTTTGTTTTTTATGACCTTGGTATTAAAATACAGGAAACTAGATAATGCTGATGGTGGCAGATTTGACATCTTTATCACTTCTGACCAATATAATCAATCCCTCAATACTTTTTTCCACTTTAGGAAAGTCATATAAATACTTTTGTGGACTTTTCTTTGCTATTAGAGCAGATCGGAACACAAAAACATATATTTGTTGAAGTTTCCCTTCGCCATTATAGAAGTTTACCAAACAATAATGACTTCTGCTTCTGAAAACCCCTTAAATGTGAAAAGGGTCCATATGGAACCCAAATATTGTGCACTTCTTGAATTAATTTAAAAGTTATACACACTTAGGATTTGCTAAATGAACACAGTTTGAATGTGTTCCAAGTAGGGTTGGGCCGATAGACGATGCCATCGTCCATCGCCGATGGCTGATAGACATCACGATGTTGAGTCGACATCATGACACCCCCCCCCATACCCCCCACAACCCGCCCATCCCAATACCGTGTTCGGAAAGAAAATGACGTGCATACGGAACCCCTAAAGGGAATAAATAGAGACGGGAGGAAAATACATATTTTAATAATTTCTCTCGCAGTTATATCAATGGGTAACTATACTGTATATAAATTGTGGGCACCAGGGAGCCGCTATTATGCCTGGCATTGAAACTACTTTTGAATGCACGATCGCTTTTTAGTTTCACTTTCGAGATTCGCGATCGCACGTACTATGGAGCGGCAGTACTTACCACACATTTTACAAGATTAGATGTTTGTCAGTGGTGCTGAGGATCTGCAAATCATTCGCCATCGTCATCGTCTCTCGTTACTCTGTTTATGTGGTAAGTGAAATTTTATGTACTGTAATGTAACAGGCAATTGTTTTCTGAATACAGATTCACGCTTCGGGTACCCCCCCGAAATTGAAATTAATCTATTAGGGAGGGGCTGTGCATTTGTTACTGTCTGTTTCTCTCGTTTATTTTACATCCCAGGGCCCCTGATTCCTTTCTACTTTCTCCTACATACTTTGTCCTTTTTTGTCTTTTTCTCCCTCTTCCTTCCGTCCCTTGTTTTTTGTGCATGTTGGAGCAGAATTGGGATTGAGGCAGTTGGATGAATGGGGGTCGGAGGGAACACAGGTACACCGGATAGGGGACACACTCCCACTGATGTGGAGAGATTACAGGAGCACGGCCTCAGACAGGAACAGCTGGAGGAAATCAGCAGTGCTGCAGAGATGCTGACCTCCACCTTCACCCACAATCTCTCTCTCTCTTTGCTACCTGTCCAGTGGCTCTGTGGTCAGGCTGAGATTTTGAACATGTGTGATAGTAAAGGAGTTTTTGTGTGTGTGTGTGTGTGTGTGTATCGGTTTTTCTATTCTGGCGGGGGCTTAAACCTGAATACACACAGACTCATGGGGACTCATGTCAAGGTGGGGACCTAAATTGAGGTCCCCACGGGTAAACAAGCTAATAAATCAATCAGAATGAAGTTTTTTGAAAATCTAAAAATGCAGAAAGTTTCCTGTAAGGGGTAGGTTTAGGTGTAGGGTTGGTGTAGGGCAATAGAATATACGGTCTGTACAGTAGAAAAACCATTACGCCTATGGAGAGTCCCCACAAGGATAGCTGACCAGACATGTGTGTGTGTGTGTGTGTGTGTACACACATCTCAAGTGATTGAACTCAAATAGTTTAAAGGGATAGTTTACCCCAAATGGAAATTTTGTCATTATTTACTCGTCGTCATTTTGTTCCAAACCTTTATGACTTTATTTCATAAAGGAATGTTCACTTTCATTTTATAGAAATAAAATGTGATGAACTTGAATGGTGAGAATATCAGTTCCTGACATTCAACATCTCTTGTGTGTGTGTGTGTGTGTGTGTGTGTGTGGAGAGCCTTTAGCGGAGGTATGCAGAGCTACTAAAGCCTTCCATGTCTTCATAAAAATGACCATTATAACAACAAGAACAAAGATCACATTGTGTGAAATACTATAAACGTCACCAGCTATGTTGTCCTGTGGCAAACTACTCTGTACTGTCATTATTTTAGTGATTCATGTCACCGTAACATACACTACTGTACAAAAGTTTGTGGTCAGTATGATTTGTTAATGTTTTTGATGTCTTTTATGTACACCAAGGCTGCAGTTATTTGAAAAAAAATAAATAAATAAATAAAAAAATTTAAAAAAAAAAATATATATATATATGGCTTACTATATGGCTTAT
>NW_015667279.1:33921-57570 GCF_001515625.1 Sinocyclocheilus rhinocerous
ATATATATATATATATATATATATATATATATATATATTTCAAAAAGAAATAGTAAAAACAATAATATTGTGAATTATAATTGTGATTTAAAAGAACTGTTTTCTATTTTAATATATTTTAAATTGTAATTTGTTCCTGATATGGCAAATCTGAATTTTCAGGACTCTAGTCTTAAGTGTCACATGATCCTTCAGCTGAACTGCTGAATATTTTTTGTGGAAACTGATAGATTTTTTTGTCAGTATTTTTAAATGCCTTTATTCTCACTTTTGATCAATTTAATTTGTCCAAATAGTATTAAAAAATCTAAATCACCCCAAACATTTGAATGGTAGTATAATTCATGTATTTTACTAAGACATATATCCACATACATTTATTTCTATCTACATATACGTATGATTATCATCATTTTTAGCTATGACAAATTTGCCCCAGGTATAGTATAACCTCACCACATTTACATTTACTCACCACATCATATACTTCTGTAGTTTTTATATCTAAAAATGTTTGCAATTAGAGACTAACCCTACACACCAAGGCACCCTTTTTAAATTACTGTAAAAATGAATATATATTTTATTTATGGAACATTTTTTCCAGTTGAGGGCGCCCCCAGATGTATAATTAAGTAAACCCACACACACAGAGCTATGCATGCACTCAACACTACAACAACAGAATTGACTTGAGTTTCAGAACGTGCTATAAATGAAGTGTGACTTCCTGTCCCAATGCTCTGTCAAACCTTTGACGACTGATATCAATATCAAATAATGCCTGCAGCTCAACTGGTACAAACAAGAAAAAATAACCACAAACACACACACATGCACAGAAAGGCTCACAGCGCTCGAATGTTAGTAAAGGATTAAAACCCAATAAACGTTTTATAATGCTAGCAGTAAAACGTCTCGGTTACGTATGTAACCCTCGTTCCCTGAAGGAGGGAACGGAGACGTCACGTCGGATGACCGACGAATTGGGATCTCGCTTAGAGGGACCAATCTACTTCGAGTGTAAACTAAACGAGCCAATGCACATTGGCATGCGATTATTGCATCCAGCTGCAAGACCCATATCGTCTTTACAAAGACGTAACGTCAAGTTTGCCAAGCAACGTCGTCTTTAAAAAGACGCACCCGAAATTGCTCTTTTAGGGAAAAAGCTCTTTTAGCGCAAACAGGGGGTAGTGCAGCCTGATGTGTGCAACCCACTCGACAGGGGAAACCACCACCGCTGAAGCGCCGTACCGCCAACACGAAGAGCTCTCCAAGAGCGCGCTGAACTCGTTCTTCTTCTCTCAGTAGAGTAGTCAGGAGCAGAACGATGTGATCGCTCGGCTCCGAAGCGAAAAGCTGAATATGCGCTGCATCTGCTGCCTACTTATACTCACGCTGTGATCAGCGGCAGCTGGATGCAATAATCGCATGCCAATGTGCATTGGCTCGTTTAGTTTACACTCGAAGTAGATTGGTCCCTCTAAGCGAGATCCCAATTCGTCGGTCATCCGACGTGACGTCGAGAGTGACCGACTGAAAGGGAAGTGTGATTTTTCCACTACTGCATCTGATATAGGTGAAATGAGGTCAAAGGAATTTGGATTAAGCTGAAGTCTAATCTTGTCTGGGACTGGTAAATTTCAATAGTACATTTTCAGTTTAATACTTATGCATTAATAATTTAAACCAGTCTTTCACAAACTGCCCTCTAAGGATTGTAATGGCAGAGATGTATATTATTACAAACGCAGCTGTTAGACATAGACTTCTTGTTGTCATACAGTACAAGACATTATTTTATGGACAAATAAAATGTCACATTTCAAGCATTATATACCACTCCTGCATTTATTACTCCCCTGATCTCCTGATGATTCTATAGAAATGCTTGCTAGCAGCAATAATAATCATTGTTTATAACAGAAATACGTGTCACATACGAAGTGAAAATGTTCGATTTTGCATTTAAATATTAGAGTTAAAAATCCTATTACTTCTCTAAGATCAAGATGCTATGCTATTCTCAAACATCCATCGATTTAAACAATTTACACCTCGAGTAACAATCACAAATTCACTCTTAAGAAGAATCCTAATATATGCCTTTAATGTGTACTGGAGACTCTACTCCACACTTCTATCAATACTGCACCAATCACACACATACTTACACAAACACCATTAGCATTTATAATGCTGGCCAAACAATGGCTCTCAATCTGTTGTGCGCCCCCGGGAGAGCCTGCAGTCAGAGACTAAGGCAGGAGAACCCATGAATACCAAAACCTCTCATTGACCATCCAGCAGCCGCTGTGCAAGTTCCATTTGATAAAACGTCCATGCTTTTTCCTCTGTATCGCTCTAATCTGAGAGACGGCGATTTGTTACAATGATATTTGGAGCGATTTTGAGGTGGAAGTGGTTTGGCTTGGAGCATTTTTGGTCGGTATGAAAAATTGAGTGAATTTACTAAACAGTTGCTGCACGGGCTTTTTTTGTGTAAAACCTGCGTTTATTCACTAACCTCTGATGAACTAGATTAAGGAGATGCTAAATGGTACAGTGTACAGAGCTGCATCATTAAATCATGAATAAATTAAATACCTGTTTCTTTCCCCTAAGCTTTAATATATGGTAACATCCTCCATCACTTAACATTCCAAAATCGGCCGACAAAATGAGAAAACTGTATTCACTGCATTTAGTTTTCCATGTTTGGGCCATTACTTGCAGTAATTTGCTTGATTCAATAAATGAGATTAGTGAATTAGATGATTCTATGATTAGTGAATTGAGAGCTAAAATAACACAAACAGCATGTGCCAGTAAACAATGTTATCAGCTGCAATCCTGAATTCCCTACAGTATCTGTTTTATGCCATTTGTGTTTGTTTCATCTGTCCTGTTTAGTTCACTCCTCTGTCATTTACAGCATGTGCTCGGGTCTTTGCCGTCGTCCATGTTTCTCTCATTCTTTCTGTATGGCTATGCTGCAGGCTATGTGTGTGTTGGAATTGTGAGGTCTGGGTATTTGTGGCCTTTGCCGTGAGCCAGGCTTTGTCTGTCTCTCTTTGCTCTAGTGTGTGTGTGTGTGTGTGCTGCACTGAAGGACTGATCTCGCTGACAGCACATTCCCTCTCATATACACACAATGCACACACGTGTGCACACACAGCAGTCTCGGGATATTCTGCTTCACACACACATACAACCTTCTTTTTGAAATATCTACTTCCACCAAGTAATGCACGACCTCATCTAAGAATAGGCATGCAATCATCGAGCTAACAGGAATATAAGGATGCAGGAATAAAGAGAGAGGAAGAAAGAGCTAGTGAAAATGAATGAAAGAAAAGAAAGACCGAGGATGAAAGCAAGAACAAATGAAAGTGAAAGAGTGAAAGAAAGTGTGCAAGGAAGAAAAAAGAGAACAAAAATGAAAAACAAAAGACAATAAAATTAAATAAAAAATCAAGCAAAAGGAAGTGTGAAAGAAAGCAAAATAAAGGGGAAAAATCCCTGAAAAGTGAAGTAAAAATGAAGGAAAGAACAAAAAGGAAGCAAAATAGGGAAAGAAATAAAAAGTGAGAAAACAAAAGAACAAAAGCGAGATAAAACAAAAGAGTCGGCAAAAGAAAAAGGGAAAAAAAATAATTTAAATAGAGTAAAAGAATTAAAGAAATTAAAAAGGTAAGAGTGAGTGAAAGAAAGAAAAAAGTGAGAATGAGAAAGTGCGAGCAAAAATTTGAGAAAGAAAGAAAGAAAGATTTTACATTCTCATTTGCTTGTATTGTTAATGAATGTGGAGGTTCTTCAACAGAGTCTCATCTATCACACACACACACACACACACACACTACAGACATCTGAGATACACTTAAAGACTATTATCATCAATAACTGGCTCATCCACAAATAACTACATATCAAATAACCTACAGCGTAATGATCTTCACATGGACATTAAAGTGCATATGAAACTCAACACAGTGACATAATCAGTGCACAGAGGGCAATGCAATGCTTCTGTTCAGATGAATTCTTTACCTGTTGATTGTACTGGGTGCGGGTGGGCGGCACGTCATAGATATCCTGAGTGGGTGGGAGGTGTCTGGGGACGTCATATTCATCCTGCTCATTTTTTCCCGTGTCATACACATACACTTGACCAATCCGTGTGGGCACAACCACCTGAGAGAGAGAAAGAGGAAAACAACTGCATGAGACTGAGTGTGAATGAATAGCTAGGCACATAAAGGAGGATAAAGATGCTGTCCTGATGGAGCCATTCATAACAGGTTAACACACACACACTACTACAACAAATCTGGGGTCTCAAAGGTCACTGCGGGAACAGGGGCCGTCCTTTTGTCCGTCTGTTTACCTTCTGTCTTAGGCTTTGAGGACTGTGTCGACCGTGTGAGCCTGGGAAATGAAAACAAGCTACGACCCCATATTTGTACGACGCCTGAGACATAATACCAATCACAACACACTCAGATGAGCTGTTCAGCATGTGGAACACCTTCACAAGGACTGTGACATAATGCAGACTCACAGAATACTGTGTGATGTTTGGGATGCAAGACATATCGGTACCATACCATATATTTAATTGTCATGTCATCTTTACATTTAGATCAGTACAATTTCTGCAATATTTCGTAAAAAAATGTCCATTATCTATTATCAATAGTGTAGCTCACACAGAAATCACTTTCAAACTAAGCAGCTCTCTGCTGGTCAACATTAACATTAACATGACCAACTTGAACCATGTGCGAAATCCGCGTCCTTTCACCCTCACTTAAAATTGTGTGGATTTTTACTGAAATTACTGGATTTTGACCATGGAAATTCATTCACCGCATGTTAACAGTTGACAGCTGACAGTCCAAAACAGTTCTAAACAAATATATCAGTGGCTTGAAATATATCAACAAGGGCTGGATTTTTCCATTGGATGAAGCCTTATTATAGATTATGGACTCATATTGTGGCTAGAAACAATAGTTTAAAGTTACAATGCCTTATTGATGGATTTTTAAAAAAAAATTCTAAACATGCAGTTTTTCACTTCACAAGACATTAATTGATGGATTGGAGTCATGTGGATTATTGTGATGTTTTTATTAGCTGTTTGGACTCTCATTCTGATGGCACCCATTCACGGCAGAGGATCCACTGGCAAGCAAGTGATGTAATGCTAAATTTCTCTAAATCGTTTCTGATGAAGAAACAAACTCATCTACATCTTGGATAGCCTGAGGGTGAGTACATTTTCAGTAAATATTCATTTTTGAGTAAACTATTCCTTTAAAAAGACAACAAATCTAATTTAGTGTTTTATTTTTCATTTATTTAGACAAAATAGTAAAGATTTTAATATGGTGCATCTCTACATTTTATAAAATGGATAGTTCTGGCTCTAAGTGAATTTACTCTGGTCAAAGGGTTTTGTTCAGCATGAAGCAGAGCAAAACCACCGTAACACATTGCCTCAAGAGGTTTAGTGCTTTAGTATGTTAGTAATGCACTCTGCCCTCTGTGAAACAAGTATTCACTCCTTAATATAAAACATGTATGGACGGGCAGCATTGGTTTGTGTGCACTGGTGAGGTGTGTTCTCTAATGATCTAGGTGGAGTGAGCTTTATGTAGTTTTCATGATTCCCCGCAGGCCAGTTAAACATGATTGCTGGCCTTCACTCATAACAGTGAGTTAATGAGATTACTTGCGCTTTCATTCTCGCTCTCTTTCTCTCTTTATCAGTTCACACCAGCCACTTCCTGCATACTAAACAACAAATACACACATGCATCATACAGACACAGGTTTGTAGAAGTCACTCAATAATCCCTGTACTGGGGTGAATCTTATATGACCAGGTCAAATTTCATCCCCAAATCGAAAGAAGGATATAAGAAATTACTTTTTGCTGAAAGAAAATAAAGCAAATATTTAGGAACACAAAGTTTGTATGCATTGTTTTTATGACAATTAAGCATATTTCCCCCTCAAATTAGAATTGTTGTAATGAAAAAAAAAATCACATTCTCATTAATGTAATGTGGAGATTAAAAAAATACATTTTATTTAAATTGGTAAGTATCTATACATCTTAGTAAAAAATAAATAAATAAAATTAAAATTAAATAACAAATCATTTTATTACAGTATTTTTTACTGTATTAAAAATGAGAATCAAATGTTAGAAATCAATTAAAACATCAAAAATAATCAGTGTTTTCTTTATGTAATGAAAATACAAAGAAGAAATGTACTTAATTTACATGAAAATGGAAAACAAAAATCTATGGTCCTACAAATACGGTTCATTACTTATTGTCAGGGAGGGCAAAGCAGTGCTGATTAACCACACAGACTCAATGAAGCTTTTCTTTGTGAGGCGTTCATGCTTTGTTAGATTAAATCTAGTGACTATGGTAACCAGGCACGAGTGACGACAAGACGAGCACAATGGAAAGCACAAGTGCACACATGTAAAATGCATTTAAAAGAACTATACTGTCTACCTGACACTGCAGGGTTGCTTTGTCATGTATAGAAAGTGCAACATAAATAAAGAAAGAAGACAGTAGGCTAATCAAAATCCCAGAGATCTTGTATTAATATTTACTCTCCCACTCACACAGCCTGTCATTTTAGATGTGACATCCCTGCTAACCATCCAATTAAGCCGTTCTCATTAAAGAAAGCTGGCAATCTGTCACTGCTAATTCTCATCTTTCTCACTCTCTCTTTCTCTCGCTCTTCACCTGTCTCACCCCTCTGCCTGATTCTTGTCCCTTTTTTTTCCAAATGGCAGATGATAAAATGGTGAGGTAAAAGCATGTTATTGGTGTGATTTATTGGAGAAACCCTGTGACCCATTGACCACCCCGCCTCTACCTCCAGAACATCCACACACTCACGACCTACCTCTCTCTCTCTGACACTGCTGCAGTAAATGGCCACATTCTCCACGGTGCTGTACACACTTTCACACACATTAAGACTGAACTGCAGGTGTTTCATCTGACACATCCACACGTACACAACCTTTGTCACAATCTGCATTTTCACTTAGCTTGACTCACAAAAAGGTGAATCTATGAATGTATCTGTGTGTATCAATCTAGACATTGATCTATCTAGTTTAGTCAGTATCTGCCTAACCATACATCTAGGGGAGTATACTGCAAAAAAACTGAATAAAGTAATCAAAATAAAACACTGTATGAAAGAAATAGACACTAATTTTTACTACAGCTGCCAACATTATCAGTGAGTAGCAGTGAGTGATTTTCTCTTTTTGTTATTTAATAAACATTAAAGGACACAGCAGGTTTATTAAGGCTATCTATCTGTCTGTCTGTCTGTCTGTCCATCTACCTATCTAGTTTAGTCATTATATATCTAACCATACATCCATCTAGGGGTGTATACTGCAAAAACAGAATAAAGTAATCAAAATACAACACTGTATGAATGAAATACACACTAATTTTTATTAAAGCTACAAAAATTATTCAGTAAGAAGCAGTTAACATTATTAACACAATTAACATTAAAGGACACAGACAGCAGGTTTATTAAGGCTATCTATCTATCTATCTATCTATCTATCTATCTATCTATCTTGTAGGCAAAATCAACACCAATACACCATTCCAACCATGCAGAAATATTCCACACACTAAGAGCTATGATGTGAAACACATTTACTGACTGTATATATCACTGTAGAGCATCCATAGAATAACATTCTGTTTTTGCTTACAGGTCAGAGACTATATATACATCAACACTGTCCACACTGTGGTTCTTTAGCACTGCACACTCTGTGTTTTATTTCACTGCCCTCTCAGACCTGTGCTTAGCCTTAAGTAATAGTCACTTCATCCCGCTGAGAGCCTCTGAAGAGCTGGCTGTAATGAACATCGATCAATAATGTGAATTATCAATGAGCGCTACTCTGGGGAGTGGAGATGGCACATATGGTGGACTGCCATCATCTAGCCCTCATCAATATAGCTGAAAGGGTCTGGTCATACAGAGTGGGTGGGTCCAGGCCTCCAGCTGTCACAACAATCTCTGGGGGGGGCGGGGTGAAGTGCCTGTAATGATGATGTCACAAAGAGACAAACACTCCCTGGTGTGGACGGAAACAATAGGGGAGCGGTGACCGTCTGACTGCATTGCCCCACGCCATGACAGCTGGCCAAGAGTCACAATCACAGCAGCTACACGACCATTAGGTTCAGCCCTGAAGAGAGGGACAGATTGCAAAGGCTGCTTTACAAAAGCCCCCATACCCCCTGCTGCATCGACGAGCTGTGACCTCCTTACCCCAGCTGACACAATGACACATGCCACCACTCTAAAGAGCGCAGCCAAGGTCTGCTGAAGACATTCCAGCCAGGCCTGGCTCCTTGGACCATGGATCTCGCTAATTTTAATCGCCGCCTGCATCCGAATACCAGATGCTGAGAATTCTGGGAGAGGGTTATTCTTGTTATTGCATTATGAATGCATGCTTGAAATAAAACACTAACTTTTATCTGTGACAAAAATAGATATCCTAATGTTTATTCTGTATCTTTCTCAGAGCTCTTTGTTTTGTTCTGTGCTCAACTGCACATTTTTCCTTTCTTTTTCTTAAAACATTATGCTGAAATTTCAAAGCTTTCTAAATATTTTTCATTTACTCACTTTTGTCATTTACTTCTTTTTCTTTCAGACTTCCAGATCTTGGAGGTCAGTAGTCACAGCGCATTTCCTCAACTCACGGCAACAAAAATAATTATTTTAATTTAATAACGCCAAACAAAAAATGCAAAATGGAATGAAATAATCTGATCAACACAATTCCAGCCCATCTCACATTCCACACAAGCCATTCATTTCAGTTTCTACTCTTCAAAAGAGTTTCCTATCCTTTTCTAAAACACATTCAGAGATTCAAGGTTGCAATAGTTTAGTAAAGTTAGATTTAGCAAAGTTGACCCTAGGCTTGGCGCTGATTCAACGCAGTGCCATGAATAACTGCGTCCAGAGGCCTGGAACATAATGAGGGGTCAAAGTCCAAACACTGAAGGGCTTCCACATACCTTCACATACACTCTTTCTCTATATAAGTGGCCGTGCATAAGAATTTCCCCCGTAGCCCCCTACCACCGCTCTCGCCTTGGCCATCTGTGAAGCAAGCTGTCCTCTTCACCGTGTGTGAAGAAGTGGGTGCAGGTCAGGGTTCTGTGTGTGTTGGCATGATGTACTTTTCAGTTTTACCCGCATTTTCCACTAGTCTTGGTATTTACTTACCAGTTTATTTTGGATGTCGGTAGGGTTGCAAAGGGGTGGAAAATTTCCAGTAAATTTCCGGAAACTTTCCAAAAATCCCTGGAAAGTTTCCAAAATTTCTGGAACGTTTCCGAAATTTAATGGAAATTTTCCACCTTGCCTTTAACTAGAGGTGCTGTCATGGTTGACAGTGGTCCAAACATGCCCTAGTGAAAGGTGTCCATCACTGGGATGAGGCGTCTCTAGGCTACAGCTGTAGGCTTGTAAGCACGGGCTGTGGAGAGCTCAGCTGGGCTCTGTGACTTGGTGTGATGTGGGTGCCAGTGGCGCCTCATCTGGACCACCGACACACACATACATGCTATTCCACAGAGAACTGCCTCCCTTGGGCACATCTGCAGATGTACTTGATGCATTTTTGCCTGAGTTGGGTTTGAAAGTCCACTTTTGAGTTTTATGTAAACCTGAGTGAGTTAAAGCTAGATTTTGGTTGCTTTTAAGTTTTTTAGTGGACAGTTTAATGTGGGCAATCTCTCAAAGTAGTGAATTTCACTTCAATGCGGTGTTGCAATGCAAAGTTTCCTGCAGTGATATTCAGTGGCAGCACTGCACCACTGCTAAATCTATAGTTCCATGACAAAAGAAAATGTATTCTGAGTTAAATATGAAAAAAGAAAAACATGAAAATATGTTTAGTTTATTATATAGTTTGGATCAATAATGAGGAAAGGGTTCCCTTGCTGCAAAAGCATAATTCAGTAGGAAACACTTTGCGCAACTAATACATCAAATTGGGCCAGTTAAAACTCAAAACTTAAAAGGTTTAAGTAAAGATTGCTGTCGGGTGAACCAGATCAGAAGCTTTATCCCTGAAACAAAAACAGCCATGGCAGCAAAGTGCGAAAAACCCATATAAAACAGAAAGCAGGGTAGTGGTATGGATTTATAGCCTATATAACCATCCTCATCCTCTGCTGTGGAATTAATAAGTGGCTAATTAGCTCACACTTGTGAATCTGAGCTTTGCTTGGGGCCAGTGCCATGTGGCATGTGCCACATGTGAGGGTGTGTGATGGGACGGCTGGTGGGACGGGAGGCCTAAAGGGTCTCCTGGAGACAGTGAGCCCCCAGTTTCTAATCCACACAGATCTCCAGTAACAGCCCCCCAAAGCCCTCTGACACATGCCCCACATTGCTGGGCGTGAAACGTCCCTTTAAAATAAGTTTTAACCATCGTTTATTAGTGCTACTTGCTAGGACACTACAAAACAATCCCTTACACTTAAACCACCTAGCAACTATGCAAAACACCTCTTTTTCTATTTATTTTTCACAAATAATTTACCTGTGGTATGCATGAGTGGCATTTATTCAAACCAGCTCAGCATATTGTCTTTCTATCTTTCTGTTGTTGCATTTCCTTTTTCGGTTTCATATCACTGCTTCCTTTTCTCTCATTTCTTTCCGATGCTGGTTGCAAAAGCGCATATAACTGAGACAGCATATGTGCAGTCCTCTGTACACACACACACACACACACACACTTCCTCTCCTCCTGCTCTCCTGGCAACACAACACTCAGGCCTGTCCGCAGCACTTATTAATAAGAATGAAATGACTGTGTCTCCTTGGAGACCACACCGTCCCTGTGGCCAGTGATCAAAGGTTAGTCCCTTCCCGAGACCACTGTGCGTGTTTGAGGAAGTGAAAGACGCTGAAAAGAGATATCATTCAGGATATTTAGCCATGAAAGTGTATTTAAAGGGACCGTTCAGCCAAAAAATCTCTCATCATTTACTCACCCTCATGCCGTATTAAACCTGTATGACTTTATTTCTTCTCTGGACCACAAAAGATGTTGTTTTGGACCCAGAGTTGTTACTGTTAACTGTATATTAAAGATTTGTTCATTAAAATGTGAAAAGGTGAAATAAATAAAATATAAACATTAGATGAAAAAACAATTTAAAAAAATCAGAAATGTTGATGAAATAAAATACACCAAAGTACTAAAATTACCAAAACTTAACTGAAATAAATTAAAGCTAACTATAAATATGAATAGTATATATTTAGCTGTATGAATATTTTTACGAATAAAACTGACAAAAGCACACAACAAAATTACTGAAATAAAAATAAAAATATTTTAAAATCTAATTAAATAGAATAATAAATACTATAATAGTATATAAATAATACTAAAATAGCACTGTTTGGACCCCACTGACTTACTGTATGGACAAAAAAAATATTTTTGTGTTTGACATGAGAGTGAGTATAAATGACAGAATTTTCATTCAACTTTCCTTTCAACTCCAGCTATGAATAAACAAACTTGACAATAAATATTCGATTTTTACATAAGGCAACATTTGGTCTTCATTACAACTACAACTAGCCGTAATTTCCTGTATCCTCTGACCTTCAGGGAAAGATGTAAAACATCACAGAAATGGTTTAAGTGGTGACCACTGAGTTTAGCCCGTGGTGATGGAGTTAGCTTTTCACAAGCCAATTAAAAATCTGACACCGTGCCTCCTTTAAACCTACTCTTGCATACATATATGAACATAAAGAGAATGATGAACAACACATTGAGAGCAAAGGTTGTGTGTACTCTTCAGCGGAAGACATACGGCATGTGTGAAGACGCAGTAAATGAGTTTGCGGCTCCATTAGGCCCCCTGTTCTTCTCTCTGATCTGTGTTTTTTCAGTACTTTCAACTCCCTGCAGTACAAAGTGAACCCCGTGGCCTCCTGTGATATTCCAGCCCCCTTTGATGAAGGCCACTGAAGCACAAATAAAGGCTCGCAGTGGTCTGCTGTTTACGCTGAGGGGCCCGTGTCTACCCTCCTCTCCCTCGATCTGCTGCTGGCTATGTGGGGACGTTAATGACAGCGCATGAGAAGCAAAAACCTCCTCCCGCGGCTCCACCCGCCATCGCTGCTCAGGCTGCTAATTCTGTCCCACTGATCTCGCCGTTTTCCTCTGATCCCTTCAGCTGTCAATCTCCTGTCCCCTCACTCGGCACACGCTGTCAGAGCAGAAAATGAGACCACAGCAGGTAATGGAGGAGATCCAGCTAGGAAGATTCGCATTTTGTCTTTCTTTAGACAGACACACGCTGTCTTTTTCATTCTCTATTGTACACGACCTGTGGCTATGCGGCTGTGTTAACTGACAAAGTGCTGTGCTCAAGGTTACAGGGCGCAGAGACCCCCTCCTGACCTAGCGAAGATATCCTGAGGCCTGAAGGTGAATGCCAAATGGACGCATGATGTGTCCGACAGTGATGTGTCCTCGAAGACAGTCACTTTGAAGCTGTAGCTTCTGAAGCTTAAAGCTAGTCACAAAGTAGTCCAGCTACTCGTTTGTCAGCTACTAAATAACTTACAATTACAATAATAATCAGATGATACGTCATATGCAGTTAGACAATCGCAGTTGGAATGACACCATTACACTTGAACAGATATACTTACACTAAATACAACTAATAAAACTACAAATACACTAATTTAGAGCAGCATTTAACAATATATTTCATGACATACACAAAATGAAATACATATAAATATAAAAATAATTTAATGCTGCACATATACAGTATAAATACACAGAATGCATAAAATCCCCCACATAACATGCAGAAGAAAAAATATTAATTAGTTCCATGCATTATTAATTAATGGCCATGATTTATTAATTTGTTCCCTTGTTTTAGTTCAATTGTTGTCACATTGTACTAATTTGTTCCCTTGTTTTAGTGGCCATGGTTTAGCTAAAGAGAGGGAACAAATGAACTAATTTGTTTTCATATTTTAATTAACTATGATTTCATTAATGAGAACTAAGAACTAACTAAAACGAGAGGACAAACACTGGTACTCAAATTAGTAAATCATTTTTGATCCAGAGTCCGGACCATTAACATAAATATATGAACCAATTCACTAAAATAAATCAGACTTTAGAGATTGTGCATGCAACACAATGTGAAATAAAACAGCTTTTTGTTGAGCTACACAGTTAATTTTTGGAAAAAAAAATAGCTTGTGGCCAGAAAACATCTTAAATCAGTTTAAGCTTTAAGGTTTAAGCTGGTGAAAGTAAAACCCCTCTAAATCCAGCCTGGCCAGACTGGAAGACCAGCAAACCAGCTTAGGCTAGCAGCAATCGGCGTTTCTATCATGCTACTGAAAAATTTAGTTAAATTAGACTCTGTTTTTAGTTTGTTACTCCCCAGCATTTGTCATGAGGATGCAATGAGATTTCAACTGAGCTTTGAAGCTCAGGGAATTATAAATAAAGCACATCGGTGCACCAGATGCACAGTGTGTTCAGAGCTGCCCAGTCATCATACTTCCTGCGTCTCCTCCAGCTGTAAGTGAAACATGGCATCAGCACTTGTCTTCTCCTTTAGTCCCTCTCTTTCCCTTTCTTCCGCCTAAGCCACATCACAGGAAACCTGCAGCCGCTGCACTGAGCCCAGACACGCTGCTTGTAATGGATGCCGTGTTGTCTTCAGACGCACTCGCAGCATCACATTACTATGTACAGGAGACTGCTGGTGGATATGTGCTGATTCAGAGTGAGCGTGTGCAGTCTGAGGATAGAGTAATAAGGCTACGTGGAGGCGCAGTGCCCTGGAGCAGCCAATGCTTCACTCATGCGCTGTCATGTGAGGCCAATATTAAAGTCCCTCTTTAGAAGCCCAAAATGCACTGCAGTGAGGCCCAGAGATACAAACCTAAAATCACACATAGGCCCCTGAGGGGAACTGAGACTATTTAAACAACCATTAAGAGCTCTCTATTCAGTATTATGAGGTACTCACAGAGCAGAAATGAATCAAAAGGAGGAACAGAAAGAGATAGAGAGCGCCTTTGGCAGGGATGTCCAGTTTATGAATGAATCATCTGCCTCTCTATATCAATTAATTTGAAGCATTCACTCGAATTTAAGAATCATAAGCAATGAAACATTTCACACAATCTATGTAACTTAATGAAAAACGGTCATGATGCAGTTCGAGTGTGAGGTGTTCTTAAGGGCCATTCACACAGAAATGTTTTTGCATTAAAAACCACGAGACGCAAGCAGTGTAACGGGAAAAAAGCATGGTCTCAAGATGCGTTAGATGTCCATCTAGCACATTTAAACAGAAAAACTACGGAAGTGGCACAGTGGAAGGCAAAAAATAGTCCCTTAAAGGGATTTTCAAAAATGAAAATTCTGTCATTAATTAGTCACCCAAATCATGTCGTTCCAAACCCGTAAGACCTTCATTCATCTTCTGCACACAAATTAAGATATTTTTAATGAAATCCGAGTGCTTTCTGATCCTCCATAGACAGCAACACAACTGACACATTCAAGGCCCTGAAAGGTAGTAAGGACATTGCTAAAATATTCCATGTGACATCAGTGGTTCAACCATAATTTTATGAAGCTAGGAGAATACTTTTTGTGTGCAAAGAAAACAAAAATAACAACTTTATTCAACATTTTCTTCTCTTCCGTGTCAGTCTTTGTTACACGTTAATGACAGTACCACGATGCATGGTACGGTTACGGTTGATTTGCTGATGTCACATGGACTATTTTATCGATATCCTTACTACCTTTCTGAGCCTTGAACTTGTCAGTTGTTTGTGTTGCTGTCTATGGAAGGTCAGCGAGCTCTCGGATTTCATCAAAAATATTTTAAAGGGGTCATATGATGTTGCTAAAAAGATGAATGAATATTGTCTTACAGGTTTGGAACAACATAAGGGTGAGTAATTAATGACAGAATTTTTATTTTTGGGTGAACTATCCCTGCAAGCACAATGTGAAATGGAGAGTCTAAAACCACCTTTTCAGTGGTCAAATTACTGTAACTCTAAGAAGTTTATGGTACCTTAATATAGAATGTGCTGTCTTGCATGTGCACGTAAATGCATTTTCCATTATGAGGCTTGGAACAACTTTTGAACCGATTCCCTAAAATGAACCAAAAAACATGATGCCTTGAAGACCATCTAAAGGCAGGGAGGAGTATCTCTGGTCTTCAGGAATGTGAGGTGGGAGAGGGTTGCAGTAGATTAGACGTGCCAGCCAGTGAGGGAAATTCCCGCAAGATGCACACAAGCACCCACCAGCATTCCAATTCACTCTGCACTAAAATACTACTGAAAAATACTGATAGTAAAGACACAAGATGAAAACTGAACTACAACTTTGTTAACTGATGGAAGCCTGTGGAAAATAGTATTTTATTTCTACATTTTTAAAACTATTTTAATCTGTTTGGTGCAATATAAATTACATGAAAATATATATAAAGACTATTTTTTGTAGTTACTTCGTGGGTGCACAAGAGCAAAAGATTTTATCTGAAGTAAATAACCTTAGGTTTGGTGAGGAATCGCTCTAGTTTTATCCTTTGCTAATGTGTCTAGAAGACAGAATTCCATGGCTCACTTTTGTCTGGAATGACCAGGAATAACATTCCTTTTTAGCAGTGCCCTTCAATGCTGTAAAAATGATGCTTGGAATTCACTGATAACATTGCTTAACACACTGATAACATTATGATAGCAGATGTTAAACTGGTGTGTTTCTCCATACTGCTGTTGCTCTGCGGATGTCTAGGTGAAGTATAGATCTACGATCCCTCTGGTCTTCCTTTATTCTGTCTCCTCACAATGTTCTCCTCTCCCTCTCTCCTCTAAATGCTGACTGCCTGGTCTTGTAGATAAGCCAAGCCGGCACGTCCTCCCTCAACCTCCTCTTCCCCGCCTGATCAGGTGAGCAGCCTCAACTAAGTCTCCAAAGATTACACATTTACTTTCAGAGCAGGCAGTGCGGCAAACCAACCACAGAATCTCAATCTAGCCTTTGCCATCTCCCCGTTCCTGTTTCCCAGCGCACCTTTTCTTAATAAACCCGGCTGTCTGTCCAGCATACTGAACGGCTATAGCATCGGCCATTAAAGAGATAAGACAAGACTCTTTCTCCACCTCTGCTGCCCCTCTTCACTGTCCATTCGACTGCATCCATAATAGAGCTAAACACCTCACCCACAAACCCTCTTTGTGACACGCTCACGTGGTCCTAAACCGGACGAACAAGCTTATGCTCAAATCTTTCTTCATCTGTCAGTTTTATTTACTCTAATAGTCAATGTGCAACTTGAGTTGATAGTGTAAGCTCACTTTGGTTAATGTGTAAGCAGGACAACGGGTGAGTCTTAGCGGCGGTGAGTCACAAACATGTACAAACCTTATTCTTTCAACTGAAGGTCACATCCAGTATTACAGTCTCATTTCGTAGGAAACATCTTCACAGCTTTCAGTTTGATTGAAGCATGTCATAATGTTTAGTGTTCGTTCTTATAAAAAATGTTATTGATGTGAGTCACTGAGTTCAGCTTCTTAGCAAATTAAATGGATGGAGAAACTAAACCAACAGAGCAAATGGTTATGAAAGCTCGATTCCAATATGATAACTGGGACTGCATTTCTCTGAATTATGGCTATTTATCTTAAATCACAATGTGATTTTATTTCTTATTTTAATCTTTAATCTCACAATTATCTGTTTTATTTCTTTACTCTGAGGCAGAAATTACTTCCATAAATAAGAGTTCATGATGATTCATTCAGACAGTATTAAACTCCTGGCCGTTGGAGGAGCGTGCTGGGGCTTTGTGGGCCGCGTGCTAACACACCCTGCCTGCGCATGTCTTTGATGTGACACACAGCTCAGTTGTTCCAGCTGCTTTATCACAATCCCTCAGTCCTAACCCTGACCCTATCCACAATCATCATGTAACTCCTCTTGCCACAGTATCGCCTGGCTGAGTGCCACAGTTAAGCAAAAATCTTATTTAAATCAGAATTCACAACCAAATTCCCACTAAAGGACTACACTACCCATGATCCCAAAGAGAGATATAGTGAATCACATCAGTAATCACTGAAAAATATTTTTAGAAAATATTTTATTATTTATCTTGTGATATTTCCCATATACACTACCATTGAAAAGTTTGGGGTAGGTAGGATTTTTAAATGTTTTTGATGAATTTGTTACGCTCACCATAGCAGCATTTATTAATCAAAAATGCAATAAAACAGTAATATTCTGAAATATTATTAAAATAACTGTTTTCTATTTTAATATATTTTCCCCTGAATTTTCAGAAGCCATTACTCCAATATTTAGTGTCACATGGTCCTTAAATAATCATTCTAATATGGTGATTTGGTGCTCAAGAAACATTTATTTTTTATTATATCTATTTATTATTATTATATTCTTTTTATTTCAACTTATAATCAATGACATACAGCCAAAAGTTTTATATTGTATAATTGTTTCTAATTCATTTGATTGATTGATTTGTCGCGAACCTTGAGAAAACTTACCAACTGGAGTATTTCTGTTTTGAAATACATTCCTTTATTAAGCATAACAAGATTATAATGGTGTTTTCAGTGCTCTTCATATATGTGTGTTGTCTATGTGTGTGCATGCGTGTGTATCCATCCTCTCCTCTCTCAACAGGAACTCTTATCACATAATGAAAAACTGTCAGTGGTAGAGGGACTGTGGGCACAAGGACAAGTGATCATAATAGAGGACATTAGGAGAAAACACATGAAAGGAAAACCTCAAGACAAGCATTGCAAATAGAAACGTAGAACTAATGCTTCTGAGAAGGACCTTTTCCTTCTCAAACTGCTCTAGCAACAGTGTTCAAAGATGGAGAACTACAGTAAGAGAATGTATCTGTAATCTGGAAGCAGATATTGCACGTGATATTGCATTATCTTTGGCTTCAACGCAGCCCCAATTCCTAAAGAACATAAGCACTGCACTCCTCACTGGACTCTGATCTGGATTTGACTACTGATCCACACCATTTCTGTCCCCTCACTGCAGTACTCAGGGTGTTAGCAAGTTTTTGGGTCACTGCCATCAGTATCGATCCTTCAGCCATTGGGTTTGCAGCACAGAATCTACCAACATCCAAATGACTGTCAACTACTCATATGACACGAGAGGCAATAAATTGCTGGTAGTTTCTCACAGACTTTGTACAAAGTGAATATGGTAAAGAAAAAAATGTTTGCTTGAAAAACCAAGGCTGAGGACAGACAAAAGTATGATACAAAAATCCTCAAATCAAAGCTGAATTTTTTTCATGTCATTACATTGTTTAGAGCATTAAAAAAAATGTAAAAAAAAAAAATTAGAAATTATATTTCATTCATAAGTTATGCTACGTCCTTGGTAGAGGACATTGGGACTCAAAAGTGAGGAGCTTTTTTTTACTTAAAAAAGTAAAAAGACATGAATGAACATGCATAGGCAAAAACAATTGATTTTTTTTTTAATCACCAATACATTTTTAGTTTCAGGAATTTTTTTTTTTTACCAAACTTTGTATAAAGATAATTCTCAACTATGTTATAACAGAATGATTTGATATACCATTTTTCTTAATGCAAAATGTGTGTAAAATGGCCATAAACAGGTTTTCTCATTATATATAATGTATCTATAAACTAAATCTAATTTGCATATTAATGTGTTTTTGGGGCAACATGTAATGAAAAAAGAAGTGTAATAATGGGAGTAATAATTGACAAGATTTTCATAATAATATATAATATTTCATAGGAATATTGAAATATAATTTTGCTAATGTGTCTAGAAGACAGAATTCCATGGCTCACTTTTGTCTGGAATGACCAGGAATAACATTCCTTTTTAGCAGTGCCCTTCAATGCTGTAAAAATGATGCTTGGAATTCACTGATAACATTGCTTAACACACTGATAACATTATGATACCAGATGTTAAACTGGCGTGTTTCTCCATACTGCTGTTGCTCTGTGGATGTCTAGGTGAAGTATAGATCTACGATCCCTCTGGTCTTCCTTTATTCTGTCTCCTCACAATGTTCTCCTCTCCCTCTCTCCTCTAAATGCTGACTGCCTGGTCTTGTAGATAAGCCAAGCCGGCACGTCCTCCCTCAACCTCCTCTTCCCCGCCTGATCAGGTGAGCAGCCTCAACTAAGTCTCCAAAGATTACACATTTACTTTCAGAGCAGGCAGTGCGGCAAACCAACCACAGAATCTCAATCTAGCCTTTGCCATCTCCCCGTTCCTGTTTCACAGCGCACCTTTTCTTAATAAACCCGGCTGTCTGTCCAGCATACTGAACGGCTATAGCATCGGCCATTAAAGAGATAAGACAAGACTCTTTCTCCACCTCTGCTGCCCCTCTTCACTGTCCATTCGACTGCATCCATAATAGAGCTAAACACCTCACCCACAAACCCTCTTTGTGACACGCTCACGTGGTCCTAAACCGGACGAACAAGCTTATGCTCAAATCTTTCTTCATCTGTCAGTTTTATTTACTCTAATAGTCAATGTGCAACTTGAGTTGATAGTGTAAGCTCACTTTGGTTAATGTGTAAGCAGGACAACGGGTGAGTCTTAGCGGCGGTGAGTCACAAACATGTACAAACCTTATTCTTTCAACTGAAGGTCACATCCAGTATTACAGTCTCATTTCGTAGGAAACATCTTCACAGCTTTCAGTTTGATTGAAGCATGTCATAATGTTTAGTGTTCGTTCTTATAAAAAATGTTATTGATGTGAGTCACTGAGTTCAGCTTCTTAGCAAATTAAATGGATGGAGAAACTAAACCAACAGAGCAAATGGTTATGAAAGCTCGATTCCAATATGATAACTGGGACTGCATTTCTCTGAATTATGGCTATTTATCTTAAATCACAATGTGATTTTATTTCTTATTTTAATCTTTAATCTCACAATTATCTGTTTTATTTCTTTACTCTGAGGCAGAAATTACTTCCATAAATAAGAGTTCATGATGATTCATTCAGACAGTATTAAACTCCTGGCCGTTGGAGGAGCGTGCTGGGGCTTTGTGGGCCGCGTGCTAACACACCCTGCCTGCGCATGTCTTTGATGTGACACACAGCTCAGTTGTTCCAGCTGCTTTATCACAATCCCTCAGTCCTAACCCTGACCCTATCCACAATCATCATGTAACTCCTCTTGCCACAGTATCGCCTGGCTGAGTGCCACAGTTAAGCAAAAATCTTATTTAAATCAGAATTCACAACCAAATTCCCACTAAAGGACTACACTACCCATGATCCCAAAGAGAGATATAGTGAATCACATCAGTAATCACTGAAAAATATTTTTAGAAAATATTTTATTATTTATCTTGTGATATTTCCCATATACACTACCATTGAAAAGTTTGGGGTAGGTAGGATTTTTAAATGTTTTTGATGAATTTGTTACGCTCACCATAGCAGCATTTATTAATCAAAAATGCAATAAAACAGTAATATTCTGAAATATTATTAAAATAACTGTTTTCTATTTTAATATATTTTCCCCTGAATTTTCAGAAGCCATTACTCCAATATTTAGTGTCACATGGTCCTTAAATAATCATTCTAATATGGTGATTTGGTGCTCAAGAAACATTTATTTTTTATTATATCTATTTATTATTATTATATTCTTTTTATTTCAACTTATAATCAATGACATACAGCCAAAAGTTTTATATTGTATAATTGTTTCTAATTCATTTGATTGATTGATTTGTCGCGAACCTTGAGAAAACTTACCAACTGGAGTATTTCTGTTTTGAAATACATTCCTTTATTAAGCATAACAAGATTATAATGGTGTTTTCAGTGCTCTTCATATATGTGTGTTGTCTATGTGTGTGCATGCGTGTGTATCCATCCTCTCCTCTCTCAACAGGAACTCTTATCACATAATGAAAAACTGTCAGTGGTAGAGGGACTGTGGGCACAAGGACAAGTGATCATAATAGAGGACATTAGGAGAAAACACATGAAAGGAAAACCTCAAGACAAGCATTGCAAATAGAAACGTAGAACTAATGCTTCTGAGAAGGACCTTTTCCTTCTCAAACTGCTCTAGCAACAGTGTTCAAAGATGGAGAACTACAGTAAGAGAATGTATCTGTAATCTGGAAGCAGATATTGCACGTGATATTGCATTATCTTTGGCTTCAACGCAGCCCCAATTCCTAAAGAACATAAGCACTGCACTCCTCACTGGACTCTGATCTGGATTTGACTACTGATCCACACCATTTCTGTCCCCTCACTGCAGTACTCAGGGTGTTAGCAAGTTTTTGGGTCACTGCCATCAGTATCGATCCTTCAGCCATTGGGTTTGCAGCACAGAATCTACCAACATCCAAATGACTGTCAACTACTCATATGACACGAGAGGCAATAAATTGCTGGTAGTTTCTCACAGACTTTGTACAAAGTGAATATGGTAAAGAAAAAAATGTTTGCTTGAAAAACCAAGGCTGAGGACAGACAAAAGTATGATACAAAAATCCTCAAATCAAAGCTGAATTTTTTTCATGTCATTACATTGTTTAGAGCATTAAAAAAAATGTAAAAAAAAAAAATTAGAAATTATATTTCATTCATAAGTTATGCTACGTCCTTGGTAGAGGACATTGGGACTCAAAAGTGAGGAGCTTTTTTTTACTTAAAAAAGTAAAAAGACATGAATGAACATGCATAGGCAAAAACAATTGATTTTTTTTTTAATCACCAATACATTTTTAGTTTCAGGAATTTTTTTTTTTTACCAAACTTTGTATAAAGATAATTCTCAACTATGTTATAACAGAATGATTTGATATACCATTTTTCTTAATGCAAAATGTGTGTAAAATGGCCATAAACAGGTTTTCTCATTATATATAATGTATCTATAAACTAAATCTAATTTGCATATTAATGTGTTTTTGGGGCAACATGTAATGAAAAAAAGAAGTGTAATATGGGAGTAATAATTGACAAGATTTTTATAATAATATATAATATTTTATAGGAATATTGAAATATAATTTATTTCCCTATTCATTTGTTGTGTCTCCCAAAATACGTAATTAAACATGCTTTTAGTCCCAGTGTCCTCATATGAGGACATGTATGAAATCAACGTCCTGTTTCCATGTTGCTTGAAGTCCAGTGTTAAGTTTCCACAGTCAGTGATGATTTGGGCTGCCATGTCATCTGCTGGTGTTGGTCCACTGTGTTTTCTGAAGTCCACAGTCAATGCAGCCATCTACCAGGAAATTTTAGAGCACTTCATGCTTCCTTCTGCTGACAAGCTTTATGGAGATGCTGATTTCATTTTCCAGCAGGACTTGGCACCTGCCCACACTGCCAAAGGTACCAAAAGCTGGTTCAATGACCATGGTGTTACTGTGCTTGATTGGCCAGCAAACTCGCCTGACCTGAACCCCATAGAGAATCTAATGAGAGGAAGATGAGAGACACCAGACCCAACAATGCAGATGACCTGAAGGCCGCTATCAAAGCAACCTGGGCTTCCATTACACCTGAGCAGTGCCACAGGCTGATTGCCTCCATGCCACGCCGCATTGATGCAGTAATTCATGCAAAAGGAGGCCCAACCAAGTATTGAGTGCATAGAAATTAACATACTTTTCAGAAGCCTGACATTTCTGTTTAAAATATCCTTTTTTTTATTGATCTTATGTAATATTCTAATTTTCTGAGACACTGAATTTTGGGTTTTCATTATCTGTAAGCCATAATATATCATAAAAATTTCAAGAAATAAAGGCTTGAAATATTTCACTCTGTGTAATGAATCTATATAATATATGGGTTTCACTTTCTGAAATGAGTGACAAAAAAATATTGACCTTTTTCATGATATTCTAATTTTTTAGATGTACCTGTATATGACTCGTATGATCAACGTCCTGTTTCGTAACAGAAAGTCATATTTTGATTTGAAACCCCATAAAATTTTCCTGATATGTTGATTTATGACACACAGTTTAAAAATTAGTCAGATTTAAATGATAATTACAAAATATTATCATATTTCCATAAGAGTGTCACTGAATTAATATCAGACATTATTGAAGACCAAGGAGAGGGAGTGGTCATGGTGAAACTTCCAAACATTCAGTATATCTGAAAAGCCCTGAATGTGCTCTGTATAGGACATCCAGACTTAAAGGGGTCATATGACGTTGCTAAAAAAAAAACATTATTTGGTGTATTTGGTGTAATGCAATGTGTTTATGCGGTTTAAGGTTAAAAAAACACATTATTTTCCAAAGAATGTACATTATTGTTTCTCCTCTATGCCCCGCCTTTCTGAAACGCGTCGATTTTTACAAAGCTCATCGTTCTAAAAAAGCGAGGTGTGCTCTGATTGGCCAGCTATCCAGTGCGTTGTGATTGGACGAAT